>NC_072453.1:18846707-18856707 GCF_027596085.1 Anoplopoma fimbria
CGTCAGCAGGACCTCACTCCAGGTCAGACACACACACACACACAGACACACACACACACACACTCATGTTTGTCTTTCTGTACTTATGAGGACCTTCAGAAGTACACTCAGTGTCCTCACCTGGCTTAACTTTCAAGTTTACGAAGAAGAACCATGTTGGAGTTCTGGTCTCTGTGTCTCCTGTAGTCCTGGTCTAGGTTCTGGTCTCAGTTTCTCCTGCAGTCCTGGTCTAGGTTCTGGTCTCAGTTTCTCCTGTAGTCCTGGTCTAGGTTCTGGTCTCAGCTCAGGTCTCTGTCCCCCCA
Organism: Anoplopoma fimbria; assembly: GCF_027596085.1. Lineage (NCBI taxonomy): Eukaryota > Metazoa > Chordata > Actinopteri > Perciformes > Anoplopomatidae > Anoplopoma > Anoplopoma fimbria. The sequence continues at coordinate 18,847,010 of NC_072453.1, forward strand.
TAGATCTGGTCGAGGCGGCGTTCTACTTGTGTTCCTACGAGCTCTCCATTAGATCTCTTCACTCTTCGTGGTGTTATCTGTTTGATGAAGACGATGCAAAGGTATGAACACGACACAGAATCTCTCCGAGTGGAGCGTCGTCTCTAAGAGATGATCTCTGGTGTCAGTTATTGATCAGCTGATTAATGTACAACGTGCTAATTATGACTATAAATACTATAAAGGTTTTAAGGAATCAAAGATAATCTAATATTCATGTAAAGCAGCTTCACAGAGACGTTCCATTATTGATGTTATTGATCAGTGGAGCCTTGAATCATCTTGTATTATATTATTGTTATTGTTATGATGATGATGTTCATGGTGTTTGACCAGGTGTTGGAGTACAAGGCGGACCTGAAGCAGTACTGGAAGCGTTTTCATGGTCATGAGATCAACGGTCTGTCCAGCTGTCCTCTGTTTCATCACGTCTTCAGGACGCTGGACAAAGCCGGACGTCCACGCAGGTCAGTGACATCACAGGAATGTGAGTTATTGTTATTATTATGAAACAAATATGTATTATTTATCTATATTATTATTCTAATTATGAATATGATAAAATCATAATAGTAATCATTACTATTATAAACATATAATATATTATTATAGGTATTATACAAAACTATTATTTTATATATATAAACTAATATTATTATAAACTAATATTATTATTATAAAGGTATATTAATATTATTATTATTATTTTTTTATTGGTATTATTCAAAACTCAAACTCTTATTCTGAAGGATCACAGAGACACAGACAGGAAGCTGATAGAAGTGTGCTTTGAATGAGCTTTATTGTCATCAGGTCCACTGACGAGTCTCCTGAGCCGGCCTCCATCTTGGTGGGACACGGCGAGACGCTCCTCCCCCTCCTCTCCCTGCTGGGACTCTACAAGGACCAGACTCCACCCACTGCAGACAACTACCACTCACAGCATGGTACGAAGCCCCGCCCCCCACGTCCAATCAGAGACAGGGACGTGATGGCATGATCAGACCTGTGGGTTTGTATCGCTGACGTTCTTCTTCTGTGGTTCAGGTGTTGAACATTAACACTGTGTGTCTCACCCGTCCCGTCTCTCAGGTAGAAGTTTCCGGTCCGGTCTCATCATGCCGTACGCCGCCAACCTGCTCTTCGTCCTGTACGACTGCCAGGGAGGCCCGCGGCTGCAGCTGCTCGTCAACGAGTCGCCAGTTCGATTCCCAGGGCTTGAGACGGAGGACGCGCCGCTGTACCGGGACGTCCGGGCCACGTACCGCCACCTGCTGGACGGCTGTGACTTCCACAGGGAGTGTGAGGGCATGAGCGGCGGCCGGGGACCGAACACCGAACTCTGAGCCGCAGACACGATGATCAATATCTTGATTTATTGATTTACTGAACACTGGAGTCAAACGGTCTCTGAGGCCCACTGAGTGTCTCTGACAGCAGCAGTCACTAGTGTACAAGTACACGTACGCAGTACTCAGAGGGCCTCCTGCTGGTGAACGGCAGAAACTGAAAAAACAGATCCATAAATCTGTCTGCTTTAAAATCACGGTTGGAGTTCTTCTTATAATACAAAAGGATTTAACGGTAAAAGGGAGTTTTTCATCAAGGATGTTGTGACGTGTAGGCCTCTGCAAGCCCCGCCCCTACCTTTGTCCACCAAAGACATGTGACCAGTAGTCAACGGAGAAAGACAATTAATGTCTGATCATTTAAAAGATTATTTTACAGTCCGTCATAGTTTAATTTAGTCTAGGGGTGAACTTCTTCTCTTGTCTCATCACCTCAACATAGCTATGTTAGCTAGCGAGCTAACATGGCTAACGTAGCTAAGTTCACACTGATGTCACGTTTTCATTCTGAAATGTTTTTAGTCATCGACTCTTTTCATCCGTCGGGAAGAGAAGAAGAAAACAAACATGGTATCTTCAGAGAGAAAGTCATGTCGTCTGTATAATGACGTATTTTCTCAACAGAGTCTTTCATGACTGTAAAATAAGCATTTAATTGTGAAGTCACTTAATGAGTTATACTAAATAAGAAGACACTATTTTAAAATGTTAGTTCATCATTCTTATTTAAGAACTTTTATTCCTTTTTATTTAATTGGACATTTCTGTTTAAAAACATAATCTTAATTGCATAGTGCAATTCTTCCCAGATGATTGATTAATAACTTGAATCTTCATGACAAAAGACATAAAAGTAAAACCGGCTGCAGAGCGTCAGAAATATTCATGCTGTTCTTCTTTTGGGTGTTTTATTTTGGTGAACTGGCCCTTTAATCTGCTGTAAACCAGAGCCAGTGTGGAGAACAATGGTTTTTTGTTGGTGACACTTCAGGGTTCATTTGTTTTATGATCTTTATTTATTTGAATGATCATTTGATTGTTTCTTTTTAAGCGTCAGTTCTTCTGATGGACAACAGATGCCGCTGTGATCAACTCTGACTGTGTGGAAGTTTTTCACAATAAGAGTCCCGTTAAGTCCGGTTCTGTTTCTGCTTTGTGTTTTCAGGGAGATCAGTTTGAAGGTTAAAATGGTGACTCAGCTTTTTAAAGGGGTCAGGTTTCATTCCGTGCTTCTTCTTTCTTTGACTTCCTGTGGAACGATGCCAAATGTTTACACTGAAAAGCTTTAATAAACTTTTTTCACTCATGGAGAACAGTGTTTTATGTTATTCTTTATTTTAGGAAAACAACTGAACTTAAACTTTGTAGAAACGCTGTGAGGTGAAACACGTTGACCTGACAAACTACCAAACGTCATTATAACAACTTTAATTTATAAAATATAAATCATACATTTCACTTATGGTATGTGAATAACTGTTTTTTGACTGATCAATGCTATCAACGAAACTGTTAAAAAAACAAATATAAAAAAAGCTGTGAGAAACTTTAAGCAAAATACCTTGTCCACCTTAAAGGTCAGTCCACCTTAAGTGAGCCTGAGAGTTGTTTTCTAAATTCTGGGCTAACCGTTAAGCTCCTTCACTTAATTATCTCTAAACTCATATTTCATATTCATAAACTACTTTATTACCGTCATACAAGTCCTGTAAAGAAACCAGTCGAGTATTAAATGTATGATAAACAAAAGTTGAATATCCTGTAAATGATTTGATTTTTAACACCTTCTGTTTCTTAAACATCTAAAAACTAATTCACCTTAATATAATACCGAGACATGTCAATAGTTTTTATCAGTAGAACATTCAGAGGTGCAGGACAAACGACCACGAGCAGAGCATCCCTCATGACCACGTCATCTTCTGACGATGAACAACGTGGTGCTGTTAGAGGCTGCATATATACTATGACTGTTTATGACATACTATGACTGTTTATGACATACTATGACTGTTTATGACATACTATGACTGTTTATAACATACTATGACTGTTTATGACATACTATGACTGTTTATAACATACTATGACTGTTTATAACATACTATACTATGACTGTTTATAACATACTATACTATGACTGTTTATAACATACTATGACTGTTTATAACATACTATACTATGACTGTTTATAACATACTATGACTGTTTATAACATACTATACTATGACTGTTTATAACATACTATACTATGACTGTTTATAACATACTATACTCTGACTGTTTATAACATACTATGACTGTTTATAACATACTATGACTGTTTATAACATACTATACTCTGACTGTTTATAACATACTATACTATGACTGTTTATAACATACTATACTATGACTGTTTATAACATACTATGACTGTTTATAACATACTATGACTGTTTATAACATACTATACTATGACTGTTTATAACATACTATACTATGACTGTTTATAACATACTATACTATGACTGTTTATAACATACTATACTCTGACTGTTTATAACATACTATACTATGACTGTTTATAACATACTATACTATGACTGTTTATAACATACTATGACTGTTTATAACATACTATACTATGACTGTTTATAACATACTATACTATGACTGTTTATAACATACTATACTATGACTGTTTATAACATACTATACTCTGACTGTTTATAACATACTATACTCTGACTGTTTAGGACTTCTGCTTCATGTGAAAGCCCTAATCAGGCAAAATGATGCATTTCTTTAAAATGTTTGATAGTTTTGATTCGTTACTTAAGATTATCGTGTTCATCAACACAAACATAATTTTGATATGCTTTGACAAGTTTATTACATCATCCAGCAGTTATTACATCATAATTCAACAGGAAATAAATGTAAAAAAAATAACAGACACTGTGGTTTACAGATGGAGAGATAAGTTAAATAACCAGTTACTGTAGTAGATTAAGAGAAATTCTCAAATTCTTCATGAAATTGTAACAGCTTTATATTCTATATATTCCAGTTTCATGTGAATATCTCCTGTTTTATAAGCATTATAATAATAATTATATATAATTATTAATCTTCAGATGTTATAGATATAATTGAATCAAGAAACTATTCTTTTACCGTCCATCGAACCACAGATGAGTTCTTTAAACATTCAAACATCAGAATAAAAACAATAATAAAGTACACTTTATGAAAAAGATGAATACGTCACTGCAGGAGGAACATGTTCAGCTCAGTTTTCTTTCGTTTGTTTACAGTGTAAACATTTCATAAATGTCAAGGCAAAGCTTCATTTTACAGGTCAGTTATTTCATAATAAATGTGTTTCCATGTCTCTGGAATGAAGATGTATTATATACTAATACATCTTTTAATACATTATTTGTTATGAAATACAAGTATGCTTCTTCACTGTTCAAGTTCTCCTCCAATATATATTTTTTGTAATTGATAGACAGCATAATATCTTTGAGGTGAGCTGAACATACAGAAAAATAAATACTTTTATAAACTATGAAAAGTAAACAAAGTTTATCTTATCTGATTAAAAATGTTTTAATCAGATAAGAAGCTCTCAAACTGACAAAATTGCAAAAAAAATAATGAATATCGAAAATCTTTTAGTTAAATAATACAGTAGAGGATAAATACAAGGCTTTATACTTCGAATAAATTACAAAGTATTTACAAAGTAATTTATTTTACTCTTATTTATTCTACTTTAAACATTTTAATTATGAATTATATTCCATTTTAATACACTGTGTTTGTTACAGAACTTTGAATACATTTCAGGAAAAATAAGAGTTTCTTTATTGAAATGTGTTACATATTAGTATAATATAATTTAACTGTTTATAATTTTACAGATAATTTACCCCAAATTTTACGGTTCTTTCCAGGAAACTTCCTGTTAAATTATTATGAAATAAGAGACCTGTGGGAGGGAGGATTTTCACAATAAAAGATCATGTAAGGAGGAAAGGTCATTCTGTAAAAGTCAATGGAAATCTATTCTCTTTTTGAGTTTTGTTCTCTGATGTCACAGCTGCTGAGGTTCATGGGTACTGTAGTACTTAGAGCCTTTCTCTAAAAGGAAACTTTATTTATTTACAGTAGAACCGAGCAGGAAGAATTATGACTTATTTTCTTTAGTTTAATAATTTCTGGTTTATTTTAAATGATTCTCAAACAAGCGTTTGTGTTTCATATTTTTATTTCTATTTCTGACTTCAGCATCATGATCAGCTGATTTAAATAAAAACAAGTGGCACATATTTAAACACAGGCAGGTCAGTACGAACGGCCTCAACGGAACGGGTCGGGAATCAAACCAGCGACTGCAGGCTGAGCTGGTGTGATCAGAGTGTGTGTGTGTGTGTGTGTGTGTGTGTGTGTGTGTGTGTGTGTGTGTGTGTGTTCAGTCCAGAGCGGCGTGAAGCAGAGCGCTGTGACCGCCCGCCATCTTTGATTTCTTCATCTTACCGATCGCCTTCTGAAGGTCGGACTGATGGATCGGACGGATGAAGTCCTCTAATGTACTGAGAGACAGACAGGTAGAGAGAGACAGACAGGTAGAGAGAGAGATACAGGTAGAGAGAGACAGACAGGTAGAGAGACAGACAGGTGGAGAGACAGACAGGTAGAGAGAGAGAGAGACAGGTAGAGAGACCAAGACGGGTAGAGAGACAGACGGTTAGAGAGACAGACAGGTGGAGAGACAGACAGGTAGAGTGAGATTGTTGGTTTTTTCAGAATGGATTTTGTCTGTAAATCTTGTTTTAGTTAACTTATTGATTCAAAGATTAAACTTTAAATATTTAATGAATCCTTTTGTTGTTTGATCAATTATAATAATTAAGACTCTAGACAGACAGAGACAGACAGGTACCTGTCGTTCTGCGTGTGGACGTAGTCCCGGACACAGAGCAGAGCGGCGTCGCGACACATCTCTCTGAGGTCACTTCCTGAGAAACCGTCCGTCTCCTTGGAGACGTCAACGAGGTCCACTGAATCGTCGACCTGCAGAGAGACAGACAGGTGATCAGAATCGATCGATCACGCTGAGATGGAACAACATCAGACGCTGGAATGTGGCCAGAGGCTGGGAGGCGGGGCTTAAGGATGTATGGGTCATGGAGAGGAGGATTCTGGGTATTTTTATCTGAAGTTCCTTCCTCTGTTTCATTAAAATAGTGAACGTGGCTCCGCCTCCAACGCTGCAGCTCAGCTTCTTTAAAAGTGATTTTCCAGAGTGTCAGTGAAGTGGACGCGATGCGTTCGAGGTGCACTCACGCTCTCGTCCTCCAGGATGAGTTTGAGGATCTGCTCTCTCTGCATCGTGCTCTGCAGGAACAAACAGCACCACGTCACTTATTGTGTATCTTTATTAAACACGTTATCTTATAAAGTTCAGCTTAAACTTTAAAAACATTGATTCTGATTTCTAATGATTACAAATAAAAATGATTTATGATATCAATAAATATTTAATGTTTTTTTCTTAAACCTGATAAATGTTTGGTTATCAGCCCGGTTTCACCTGTGGAGCTTCACTAAAGCTCTCACCTCTATGAGACCAGGTCCAGGTCAGGACCAGGTCCAGGTTAGGACCAGGTCCAGGTTAGGACCAGGTCCAGGTTAGGACCAGGTCCAGGTCAGGACCAGGTCCAGGTTAGGACCAGGTCCGTGTGTGTACTTACAGGCTGGTTGATGTGGAACCTGGTGGGCATCCTCCTCAGAATAGCAGAGTCCAGGTCTTGAGGACGATTGGTGGCTCCCATGATGATCACCTGACACACATTATGACATCATCAATAACTGACTCATTAATATTATTATTTTTATTATTGTTGTTATTATTATTAGTATCATCATCATCATGGTATCTTGTCTCTATTAAGAGCTGATCTCAGGTCAGAACATTAATAATTGAACTAGAAGAAGTTTATTTAGAGTAGCATAAAAAAATGTAAATTGCCCTTTAGCTAAGTGTGTCTGTCTGTCTGTCTGTCTGTCTGTCTCCTGTCTTCCCTCCTGTCCTCCTGTCTGTCTGTCTGTCTGTCTGTCCTCCTGTCTCCTGTCTTCCCTCCTGTCCTCCTGTCCTCCTGTCTCCAGACGTACCTGGCAGTGGTGGTCTGTGTCCAGTCCGTCCCACAGACTCATGAACTGGGCCTTCATCATGGCCGTGGCCTCGTGGTCTGAGCTGGACCGGCTCCTCAGGAACGAGTCTGTTACACACGGAGTCAGTGTTAAAGGAACAGTTCAACGTTCATGTCCGCTGGTTAGCTTAGCTTAGCATAAAGACTGGAAACAGGTGGAGCTAGCCTAGCTCTTCACAAAGTGAACGATCTATAAACTAATTTCTGATTAAACAGCGTTAAACTCATAAATGATGTTTCATTCAATCTGCAGATTTATTGATCTGAACTCGTCTTTGTCTCATATTTACGTCTTTAAATGTCCAAACAGAGACAGAGCCCCTCCTTTGATTGACAGGTGTGTGTGTGTGTGTGTGTGTGTGTGTGTGTGTGTGTGTGTGTGTGTGTGTGTGTGTTCACCTATCTCGTCGACGAAGATGATGGACGGCTGCAGTTTGACAGCCAATGAGAAGACGGCGGCCGCCAGCTTCTGGGACTCGCCGTACCATTTGTCCGTCAGCGTGCTCGGCTGCAGGTTGATGAAACGAAACCCCGCCTCCTTGGCCGTCGCCTTGGCGATGAGCGTTTTCCCGCAGCCCGGAGGCCCGTACAGCAGCACACCTGTTACCATGACGACGCGTGTGAACGACTTCAATAAACAAATCTCTCGTCAGTCGTTAATCAGCTGTAATAAGCTCTCTGACCTTTAGGGGGCTGCAGCAGTCTGGATCCCTGGAACAGGTGTCTCTTCTGAACAGGTAAGATGACGGTCTCCTTTAACTCTGTGATCACCTCGTCCAGACCGGCGATGTCCCTCCATGTGATCTGCACAAACATTAGTACTTGTTTTAATACTTTAAATAGTGTTTTAATATCTACAAACTGTCAGAGACGATGCAGAATGTAAAGTCTGTGTGAACAGAACCAGAACTAAAATGCCACAAAGTCTCGTTTTGTTCCTTTGATCCAAATCAAAGGAACAAAACATCAAGTGTGAAAGCAGCCGAAGTGGCTGTTAATGTTTAGAAACAAATCACCTCTAAAAACAACTAGTTGTTGACCGCACTCTGATTTAATTTAGTGACTAAACTAAACTTAGTGAGGCTAAGTATGTTAGCACGAGGCTAAGTATGTTAGCACGAGGCTAAGTATGTTAGCACGAGGCTAAGTATGTTAGCACGAGGCTAGGTTTGCTAGTGAAACCAGCTCCTGACTCTTAGCATGGTTTATTTAGCGTCATTCAGTGCGTTTCTTTGTGTTTGTGTTTTTAGCATTGTGGAGTTCCTCAGGGCTCCGCTATAGCTCCTCTGATGTTGTTTATAAATACACGCTTTCTTTTAATGGAAATAATTTGAAAATACACTATTAGTTCCAGTAAATATACTTTTCTTACCACACAACCTTTTGTGTTGGTATTACTGTTAGTATTCATGTAATTTCTCTCTGGAGCTCTTTCAACTGTTGTCATGGGAACAAAATGAAGGTCAATAAAACGTACCTGCATGCTCAGAGGGTCGACCAGGTGAGCAGCGATGCTCATCTCGTATTCAGACAGCTTCACATTTTTAACTCCAATCTGACGCATCAACTTCTCCGCCTGACGGAGAAAACATCAAAGTCACAATCTGACAAAACGATCTCATGATTTTACTTTTTTACTTTACTGACATATTACTTCAGATGTTTGATTCCTGTTTGTTAACAAATGCTGCATGTAAACAGTTTTACTGGATATTCATTCATTCAGAGAAATAACTATAAAAACTATCAACAGTGAGACAGTTGAGCTAAATTATATAAAGTTTAAGTTCATAACCTCTCCTGCCTCACCTGTTTCTGAGCCTCCACCTTCTGCTTCCTGGTCGGGTCGATGGCGTCCACCATCCACTTGATGGTGAAGTAGGTGACGGCTCCGAATATGGTGAGACGGAAGAGCAGGCCGATGACCTCGTTCCTGCCCAGAGGACGGGCAATGTTCTCGACGGGGACCTCCCTCAGCACCATCGTCACGGGGTCAGGGGTCAGAGGTCAGGGGTCAGAGGAGGAGCACAGGACGTTCACGTAGGGCTGCAGAGCAACAACAACATGTTTTCTGTTCATTTAAACTGGATCATCATCTTAATGTTTA
>NC_072453.1:18861707-18899207 GCF_027596085.1 Anoplopoma fimbria
GGACACACCTTCTCATTCAATGGTTTTTCTTTATTTTTCTTTATATTTGTTTCTACATTATAGATTAATATTGAAGACATCCAAACTATGAAGGAACACATATGGAATTATGTGGTAAACAAACAAATGCTCAACAAACCAGAATATGTTTTAGATTTTACATTCTTCAAAGTAATTGAATGAGAAGGTGTGTCCAAACTTTTGACTGGTACTGTATATATATATATACAGTTTGGTTTTTTTAAACAGCATATATATATATTTATATATGCGGTTTAATTTTTTTTTTTTTTTTTTTTTAAAGTATATATTTTCTTTTTTTTAAAACAGCATGTATAAATATATATATATATTTATTTATATATATTTGTTTTTTGTTTATTTTTTTAAACAGCATATATATATATTTATATATATATTTTCTTTTTAAACAGCATATATATATATATATATATATATATATATATATATATATATTATCTTTTCTTTTAAACAGCATATATATATAGTTTTTTTTGTTAATTTTTTTAAACAGCATATATATATATATATATATATATTTTTTTGTTTATGTTTTTTAAACAGCATGTATATATATATATATTTATATTCATATATATATATATTTTTAAACAGCATATATATATATATTTATATATATATATATTTTTTTTAAACAGCATATATATATATATTGATATATATATATATATATATATATATCAATATATATATATATATATTTTAATATATATAATATATATTGATATATATCAATATATATTTATATATAAGCTGTTTTAAAAATCACAGCGTTTAACCAGAGCCTTATTCTGAAGGCGTGGGCCGGATGTGCCTCGCTGTGACGTCAGCCCGTCTCTTCTTCGCTCCCTCGGCTCTTCTTCTTCTTCTTCTTCTTCTCTCCGCTGCTCTGCGTCTCTGCTGCGGACGGCGGTCGGAAGGTTCCGTGTGAAGCGTCCGGACGTCGGAGGCCGCAGCTCAGCGCCGCCGGGACAGAGCCGGACACCCGGGAGACCCCGACCCTCTGAGACCCGCAGACACCGTCCACAGCCGGGCTGCCTCCCTCCACAGGCCGCCGGAGGACCGGAGGACGAGGACCAGAGGACCAGAGGACCTGAGGAGGACTGAGGACCTGAGGACCGGAGGACGAGGACCGGAGGAGGACTGAGGACCGGAGGAGGACTGAGGACCAGAGGAGGACCAGAGGACCAGTGGAGGACCAGTGGTCCCCGCTTACTGATCTCTAGCAGCGACCTTTAGTCCGGAGCTCCGTTAGCTCCTGCTAGCCCCTGCTAGCCCCGTTAGCTCCTCTCAGCTGGGATCCTCTCAGACGGGCTCCTCTCAGACAGGCTCCTCTCAGCTGGAATCCTCTCGGGCTCCTCTCAGCTGGGCTCCTCTCAGCTGGGATCCTCTCAGGATCCTCTCAGCCGGGCTCCTCTCAGCTGGGATCCTCTCAGCCGGGCTCCTCTCAGCTGGGATCCTCTCGGAAGGGCTCCTCTCAGCTGGGATCCTCTCAGACGGGATCCTCTCAGCTGGGATCCTCTCAGACGGGATCCTCTCAGCTGGGATCCTCTCAGCTGGGATCCTCTCGGAAGGGCTCCTCTCAGCAGGGATCCTCTCAGACGGGCTCCTCTCAGCTGGGATCCTCTCAGACGGGATCCTCTCAGCTGGGCTCCTCTCAGCTGGGATCCTCTCAGCCGGGCTCCTCTCAGCTGGGATCCTCTCAGCCGGGCTCCTCTCAGCTGGGATCCTCTCGGGCTCCTCTCAGCTGGGCTCCTCTCAGCTGGGATCCTCTCGGAAGGGCTCCTCTCAGCTGGGCTCCTCTCAGCTGGGCTCCTCTCAGACGGGCTCCTCTCAGCTGGGATCCTCTCAGCCGGGCTCCTCTCAGCCGGGCTCCTCTCGGACGGTTCGGGTCTCTGCTGGCCTTCAGACGGACCTCTCAGCCCGTCATGGCGGCTCTGATCAAGGAGATCGTCAGCAGGAACAAGAGGCGCTTCCAGGAGGACGGGTTCGACCTGGACCTCACCTGTATCCTTCACCGGCCTGGTCCTGGTTGTCCTGGTTGTCCTGGTCCTGGTTGTCCTGGTCCTGGTTAGCCTGGTCCTGGTTAGCCTGGTCCTGGTTAGCCTGGTTGGTTCTGGTTAGCCTGGTCCTGGTTCTGGTTATCCTGGTCCTGGTTAGCCTGGTTCTGGTTAGCCTGGTCCTGGTTCGGTAGGTAGCAGTTGCAAACAGGCTAAGCTAACAGGCTAAGCTAACAGTGGCGTTGCATCAGTCCGGACTGAGAACTGCTAACTCTGAAATACAACTTTAATAACAACCATTCAAATTAAAACAATAACCACAATAACATTTTTATTTATTTATTTAATTATTATTATTATTATTATTATTATTATTATTATCATTATTTTAATTATGATTATTATTATTATTATTATACAAACAAAGATGGCAGCCAGATACAACGGCTGGTGAACCACGGGAACCAAAAAGACTGTTCTCAGGTTCTGTGTCTAAAGATGGAACCGTCCTTTGAAGGGTTCTCTGTGTTTCTGTGTTGTGACCCTGATGCTCTACATGTGTATCAGAGACCTGAACTGGACTGGTTCCAGTCTCCACTGGTTTCTCTGTGTTCTGGAGACGTCTCTTTGGACGAGTTCCAGACGATTGAGTCGAGTCACATGACCTTCATCATCCACGAGTCTCATCAGTTCTAGAGGTTCAACAGGTGATGTGATCAGAGCATGAAGGTCAGAGGTCACCTGTGATCAATCGGATCCATTCAAACTGAAAACTCACGTGAAGGACATTCAGTCTCCTGATGTCTCAAACACCTGTTATTATGTTGTTGTTGTTGTTGTTGTTCTAAAGAGTGAACGTTATCTTATTGGTGGAGAAGACCGGTGTCTTCAGACAACAGGCCGGTCAGACTGTCCCTGTTTCCCGTCTTTATGCTAAACTATGCTAAGCTAAGCAGCTGTTATAATCCCACCGTCAGAGAGGATTTACCGAAATGTTGAACTGTTTTTCTAAAGTTAGTTAAAACTCTTCAGCTGCATTGTGGGAAATGTGGGAAAGCACACAGGTTTGAGGATGAATCCTTAACGATCCGTCAGACATTTACCCAAACATCATAGCGATGGGTTTCCCAGCGGAGCGTCTGGAGGGCGTCTACAGGAACAACATCGACGACGTCGTACGGTGAGACCACTTCCTGCTCCTCACCCGTCACATGACGTAGTTCACTGAGTCACTTCCTGCTCCTCACCTGTCACATGACGTAGTTCACTGAGTCACTTCCTGTCTCTCTCTCTTTCAGGTTTCTAGACTCAAAGCACAAGAATCACTACAAGATCTACAATCTGTGAGTGTCTGAGTTTATTTTAACGTCGCCAAAGTGTTGTTGTGTCAAACCTCGCATGTGACCTGGAAACACAATGCTAGCTGTTAGCGATTAGCTGTTAGCGGTCTGGTGGCTTTAATGTCTGTCTTTCTGTCCTCAGATGTGCGGAGCGACATTACGACACGTCAAAGTTCAGCTGTCGAGGTGAGCGTCCTAGGTTAAAGAGGAATGAAGTGTCTCACCTCTATGTCCCTGTCTCACCTCTTTGTCCCACCTCTCTGTCTCTGTCCCTGTCTCACCTCTCTGTCCCACCTCTCTGTCTCTGTCCCTATCTCTCCTCTCTGTCCCTGTCTCACCTCTCTGTCTCACCTCTCTGTCTCTGTCCCTATCTCTCCTCTCTGTCCCTGTCTCACCTCTCTGTCCCCGTCTCACCTCTCTGTCCCCATCTCACCTCTCTGTCCCTGTCTCACCTCTCTGTCCCTGTCTCACCTCTCTGTCCCTGTCCCTCTCTCCCTGTCCTCTCTGTCCCTGTCTCACCTCTCTGTCCCCGTCTCACCTCTCTGTCCCCATCTCACCTCTCTGTCCCTGTCTCACCTCTCTGTCCCTGTCTCACCTCTCTGTCTCTGTCCCTGTCTCTCCTCCCTGTCTCTCCTTTCTGTCCCTGTCTCACCTCTCTGTCTCTGTCCCTGTCTCTCCTCTCTGTCCCTGTCTGTCCTCTCTGTCCCTGTCTCACCGCTCTGTCCCTGTCTCACCTCTCTGTCCCTGTCTCACCTCTCTGTCCCTGTCTCACCTTCCTGTCTCACCTCTCTGTCCCTGTCTCACCTCTCTGTCCCACCTCTCTGTCTCTGTCTCACCTCTCTGTCTCTGTCCCTGTCTCACCTCTTTGTCCCTGTCTCACCTCTCTGTCTCTGTCCCCATCTCACCTCTCTGTCCCCATCTCACCTCTCTGTCCCCATCTCACCTCTCTGTCCCTGTCTCACCTCTCTGTCCCTGTCTCTCCTCTCTGTCCCTGTCTCACCTCTCTGTCCCTATCTCTCCTTTCTGTCCCTGTCTCACCTCTCTGTCTCTGTCTCACCTCTCTGTCCCTGTCTCACCTCTCTGTCTCTGTCCCTATCTCTCCTCTCTGTCCCTGTCTCACCTCTCTGTCTCTCCTCTCTGTCCCTGTCTCACCTCCCTGTCTCTCCTCTCTGTCCCTGTCTCACCTCTCTGTCCCTGTCCCTCCTCTCTGTCCCTGTCTCACCTCCCTGTCTCACCTCTCTGTCCCTGTCTCACCTCTCTGTCCCTGTCTGACCTCTCTGTCCCTGTCTCACCTCCCTGTCTCTCCTCCCTGTCTCTCCTCTCTGTCCCTGTCTCACCTCCCTGTCTCTCCTCTCTGTCCCTGTCTCACTTCTCTGTCCCTGTCTCACCTCCCTGTCTCACCTCCCTGTCTCTCCTCTCTGTCCCTGTCTCACCTCCCTGTCTCTCCTCTCTGTCCCCGCCTCTCCTCTCTCTGTCCCTGTCTCACCTCTCTGTCCCTGTCTCTCCTCTCTGTCCCTGTCTCACCTCCCTGTCTCTCCTCTCTGTCCCTGTCTGTCCTCTCTCTGTCCCTGTCTCTCCTCTCTGTCCCTGTCTCACCTCTCTCTCTGTCCCTGTCTCTCCTCTCTGTCTCTGTCCCTGTCTCACCTCCCTTTCTCTCCTCTCTGTCCCTGTCTCACCTCCCTGTCTCACCTGTCCCTGTCTCACCTCTCTGTCCCTGTCTCTGTCCCTGTCTCACCTCTGTCTCTGTCCCCATCTCACCTCTCTGTCCCTGTCTCCCTGTCTCACTCTGTCTCTGTCCCTGTCTCTCCTCTCTGTCCCTGTCTCCCTCCTCTCTCTGTCCCTGTCTCACCTTCCTGTCTCACCTCTCTATCCCTGTCTCACCTCTCTGTCCCTGTCTCACCTCTCTGTCCCTATCTCTCATTTCTGTCCCTGTCTCACCCCTCTGTCTCTGTCTCACCTCTCTGTCTCTGTCCCTGTCTCACCTCTTTGTCCCTGTCTCACCTCTGTCCTGTCTCCTATCTCTCCTCTCTGTCCCTGTCTCACCTCTCTGTCTCTGTCTCTCTGTCTCTGTCCCTGTCTCACCTGTCCCTGTCTCACCTCTCTGTCCCTGTCTCACCTCTCTGTCCCTGTCCCTCTCTCTGTCCCTGTCTCACCTCCTCTGTCTCTCCTCTCTGTCCCTGTCTCACCTCTCTGTCCCTGTCCCTCACCTCTCTGTCCTCCTCTCTGTCCCTGTCTCACCTCTCTGTCCCTGTCTCACCTCCCTGTCTCTGTCTGTCTCTGTCTCTGTCCCTGTCTCACCTCTGTCCCTGTCTCACCTCCCTGTCTCTCCTCTCTGTCCCTGTCTCACCTCCCTGTCTCTGTCTCACCTCTCTGTCCCTGTCTCACCTCTCTGTCTCTCCCTCTGTCCCTGTCTCACCTCCCTGTCTCTCCTCTCTGTCCCACCTCTCTGTCTCTCCTCCCTGTCTCCCTCTGTCCCTGTCTCACCTCTCTGTCCCTGTCTCACCTCCCTGTCTCCCTCCCTGTCTCTCCTCTGTCCCTGTCTCACCTCCCTGTCTCTCCTCTCTGTCCCTGTCTCACCTCTCTGTCCCTGTCTCACCTCTCTGTCCCTGTCTCACCTCCCTGTCTCACCTCTCTGTCCCTGTCTCACCTCCCTGTCCCTGTCTCCTCTCTGTCCCTGTCTCACCTCCTGTCCCTGTCTCTCCTGTCTCTCCTCTCTGTCCCTGTCTCACCTCCCTGTCTCTCCTCTCTGTCCCTGTCTCACCTCTCTGTCCCTGTCTCCCCTGTCTCACCTCTCTGTCCCTGTCTCACCTCCCTGTCTCTCCTCTCTGTCCCTGTCTCACCTCTCTGTCCCTGTCTCTCTGTCCCTGTCTCACCTCTCTGTCCCTGTCTCTGTCCCTGTCTCACCTCCCCTGTCTCACCTCCCTGTCTCTCCTCTCTGTCCCTGTCTCACCTCTCTCTCTGTCCCTGTCTCTCCTCTCTGTCTCTGTCCCTGTCTCACCTCCCCGTCTCTCTCTGTCCCTGTCTCACCTCCCCCGTCTCTCCTCTCTGTCCCTGTCTCTCCTCTCTGTCCCTGTCTCACCTCCCTGTCTCTCCTCTCTGTCCCTGTCTCACCTCCCTGTCTCACCTCTCTCCCTGTCTCTCTCTCTCTGTCCCTGTCTCACCTCCCTGTCTCTCCTCTCTGTCCCTGTCTCACCTCCCTGTCTCACCTCTCTGTCCCTGTCTCTCCTCCCTGTCCCTGTCTCTCCCTCTCCCTGTCCCTCTGTCCCTGTCTGTCCCTGTCTCACCTCTCTGTCTCCTCTCTGTCCCTGTCTCTCCTCTCTCTGTCCCTGTCTCACCTCCCTGTCTCACCTCTCTGTCCCTGTCTCACCTCCCTGTCTCTCCTCTCTGTCCCTGTCTCACCTCCCTGTCCCTCTCCTCTCTGTCCCTGTCTCACCTCTGTCCCTGTCTCACCTCTCTGTCCCTGTCTCACCTCCCCCTGTCTCACCTCTCTGTCCCTGTCTCACCTCCCTGTCTCTCCTCTCTGTCCCTGTCTCACCTCCCTGTCTCACCTCTCTGTCCCTGTCTCACCTCCTGTCCCTGTCTCTCACCTCTCTGTCCCTGTCTCACCTCCCCTGTCTCACCTCCTGTCTCTCCTCTCTGTCCCTGTCTCACCCTCTCTGTCTCCTGTCTCACTCTGTCCCTGTCTCACCTCTCTGTCCCTCCCTGTCTCACCTCTCTGTCCCTGTCTCACCTCTCTGTCCCTGTCTCACCTCCCTGTCTCACCTCTCTGTCCCTGTCTCACCTCCCTGTCTCTCCCTGTCCCTGTCTCACCTCTCTGTCCCTGTCTCACCTCCCTGTCTCACCTCCCTGTCCCTGTCTCCTCTCTGTCCCTGTCTCACCTCCCTGTCCCTCCTGTCTCTCCCTCTCTGTCCCTGTCTCTCCTCTCTGTCCCTGTCTCACCTCCCTGTCTCCCCTCTCACCTCCCCTCCCTGTCTCTCCTCTCTGTCCCTGTCTCACCTCCCCCTGTCTCTCCTCCCTGTCTCTCCTCTCTGTCCCTGTCTCACCTCCCTGTCTCTCCTCTCTGTCTCCCTCTGTCCCTGTCTCTCCTCTCTGTCCCTGTCTCACCTCCCCCTGTCTCACCTCCCTGTCTCACCTCTCTGTCCCCGTCTCACCTCCCTGTCTCTCCTCTCTGTCCTCTCTCTGTCCCTGTCTCTCCTCTCTGTCCCTGTCTCACCTCTCTGTCCCTGTCTCACCTCCCTGTCTCAACTCTCTGTCCCTGTCTCACCTCCCTGTCTCTCCTCTCTGTCCCTGTCTCACCTCCCCTGTCTCACCTCTCTGTCCCTGTCTCTCCTCCCTGTCTCTCCTCTCTGTCCCTGTCTCACCTCTCTGTCCCTGTCTCACCTCCCTGTCTCTCCTCTCTGTCCCTGTCTCACCTCCCTGTCTCTCCTCTCTGTCCCTGTCTCACCTCCCCGTCTCTCCTCTCTGTCCCTGTCTCACCTCTCTGTCCCTGTCTCACCTCCCCCGTCTCTCCTCTCTGTCCCTGTCTCACCTCCCTGTCTCTCCTCTCTGTCCCTGTCTCACCTGTCCCTGTCTCACCTCCCTGTCTCTCCTCTCTGTCCCTGTCTCACCTCCCCGTCTCTCCTCTCTGTCCCTGTCTCACCTCCCTGTCTCACCTCTCTGTCCCCTCTCTGTCCCTGTCTCACCTCCCTGTCTCTCCTCCCTGTCTCTCCTCTGTCCCTGTCTCTCCTCTCTGTCCCTGTCTCACCTCCCTGTCTCACCTCTCTGTCCCTGTCTCACCTCCCTGTCTCTCCTCCCCCTGTCTCACCTCCCTGTCTCACCTCCCCCTGTCTCACCTCCCCGTCTCTCCCTGTCTCACCTCTCTGTCCCTGTCTCTCCTCTCTGTCCCTGTCTCACCTCCCCGTCTCTCCTCTCTGTCCCTGTCTCACCTCTCTGTCTCTCCTCTGTCCCTGTCTCTCCTCTCTGTCCCTGTCTCACCTCCCTTTCTCTCCTCTCTGTCCCTGTCTCACCTCCCTGTCTCACCTCCCTGTCTCACCTCCCTCTCACCTCTCTGTCCCTGTCTCACCTCCCTGTCTCTCCTCTCTGTCCTCTCTCTGTCCCTGTCTCTCCTCTCTGTCCCTGTCTCACCTCTCTGCCTCTCCTCTCTGTCCCTGTCTCACCTCTCTGTCCCTGTCTCACCTCTCTGTCCCCGTCTCACCTCCCTGTCTCACCTCTCTGTCCCTGTCTCACCTCCCCTGTCTCTCCTCTCTGTCCCTGTCTCACCTCTCTGTCCCTGTCTCACCTCCCCCCGTCTCTCCTCTCTGTCCCTGTCTCACCTCCCTGTCTCCCTCTCTGTCCCTGTCTCACCTCTCTGTCCCTGTCTCCTCCCCTGTCTCACCTCCTGTCCCTGTCTCACCTCTGTCCTGTCTCACCTCCCCTGTCTCACCTCCCTGTCCTCTCTCTGTCCCTGTCTCACCTCTCTGTCCCTGTCTCACCTCCCTGTCTCTCCTCTCTGTCCCTGTCTCACCTCCCTGTCTCACCTCTCTGTCCTCCTCTCTGTCCCTGTCTCACCTCCCTGTCTCTCCTCCCTGTCTCTCCTCTCTGTCCCTGTCTCTCCTCTCTGTCCCTGTCTCACCTCCCTGTCTCACCTCCCCCGTCTCTCCTCTCTGTCCCTGTCTCACCTCCCCCCATCTCTCCTCTCTGTCTCTCCTCTCTGTCCCTGTCTCACCTCTCTGTCCCTGTCTCTCCTCTCTGTCCCTGTCTCACCTCCCTGTCTCACCTCCCTGTCTCACCTCCCTGTCTCACCTCCCCGTCTCTCCTCTCTGTCCCTGTCTCACCTCCCCCGTCTCTCCTCTCTGTCTCCTCTCTGTCCCTGTCTCACCTCTCTGTCTCTCCTCTCTGTCTCTCCTCTGTCTCTGTCTCTCCTCTCTGTCCCTGTCTCACCTCCCTTTCTCTCCTCTCTGTGCCTGTCTCACCTCCCTGTCTCACCTCTCTGTCCCCGTCTCACCTCCCTGTCTCTCCTCTCTGTCCTCTCTCTGTCCCTGTCTCACCTCTCTGCCTCTCTCCTCTCTGTCCCTGTCTCACCTCTCTGTCCCTGTCTCACCTCTCTGTCCCCGTCTCACCTCCCTGTCTCACCTCTCTGTCCCTGTCTCACCTCCCTGTCTCTCCTCTCTGTCTCTCCTCTCTGTCCCTGTCTCACCTCCCTGTCTCTCCCTGTCTCACCTCCCCCTGTCTCTCCTCTCCTTCCCTGTCTCACCTCCCCGTCTCTCCTCTCTGTCTCTCCTCTCTGTCCCTGTCTCACCTCTGTCTCTCCTCTCTGTCCCTGTCTCACCTCTGTCTCTCCTCTCTGTCCCTCTCTGTCCCTGTCTCACCTCCCTGTCTCACCTCTCTGTCCTCCTCTCTGTCCCTGTCTCTCCTCTCTGTCCCTGTCTCACCTCCCCGTCTCTCCTCTCTGTCTCTCCTCTCTGTCCCTGTCTCACCTCTCTGTCTCTCTGTCTCTCTGTCCCTGTCTCTCCTCTCTGTCCCTGTCTCACCTCCCCGTCTCTCCTCTCTCTCTCTGTCTCTCTCCCTCTCGTCCCTGTCTCACCTCTCTGTCTCTCCTCTCTGTCCCTGTCTCACCTCTCTGCCTCTCCTCTCTGTCCCTGTCTCACCTCTCTGTCCCTGTCTCACCTCCCTGTCTCACCTCTCTGTCCCCTCTCTGTCCCTGTCTCACCTCCCTGTCTCACCTCTCTGTCTCTCCTCTCTGTCCCTGTCTCTCCTCTCTGTCCCTGTCTCACCTCCCCGTCTCTCCTCTCTGTCCCTGTCTCACCTCTCTGTCTCTCCTCTCCTCTCTGTCCCTGTCTCTCCTCTCCTTCCCTGTCTCACCTCCCCGTCTCTCCTCTCTGTCCCTGTCTCCCTCTCTGTCCCTGTCTCACCTCCCTTTCTCTCCTCTCTGTCCCTGTCTCACCTCCCTGTCTCACCTCCTGTCCCTGTCTCACCTCTCTGTCCCTGTCTCACCTCCCTGTCTCACCTCCCTCACCTCCCTGTCTCACCTCTCTGTGCCTGTCTCCCTGTCAGTGGCTCAGTACCCGTTTGAGGACCACAACCCTCCCCAGCTGGAGCTGATCAAGCCGTTCTGTGAGGATCTGGATCAGTGGCTGAGTGAAGACGAGCAGCACGTGGCGGCGATCCACTGCAAGGCGGGGAAAGGACGCACGGGCGTGATGATCTGCGCCTACCTGCTGCACCGCCGCAAGTTCCAGGAGGCTCAGGAGGCTCTGGACTTCTACGGAGAGGTCCGAACCCGGGACAAGAAGGTACCGGCCTCAGGAGGAAGTAACGGTTAGACGTGCAGAACGTGAGGACAAACCCCCCCCACGCATCCTGCTGCTAGCTCTAGAAACTCCGGAGAGGAGGAGGGTCTTATCTCCATGGAGACAACGTTTCATCAATCACGGCATCATGAACCCAACATAAACTATTTCACTGTGATTTAATAAACAGATTAAAAACTGAAATAACTAGATAATGATGCTGATTTGTAAAAAGTCAGAATTCATGTTTCGGTTTTTTTCTCTTAAAGACGACAAAACCACTTTTAAAACGCTTGTTTGGATCGGTCGGTGCTATGCTAAGCTAACACTGTAGCTGCTCCATCAACACTCAACATAACTTCATATAGACATGAATACAGCAGCGTGGTTATTGTCTGTACCATATGGTTTAAAGTGTGTGTGTGTGTGTGTGTGTGTGTAGGGCGTGACCATCCCCAGTCAGCGGCGTTACGTCATCTACTACAGCTTCCTGCTGAGGAACCAGCTGCTCTACAAACCCGTCGCTCTGCTCTTCCACAAGATGCTGTTTGAAACCATCCCCATGTTCACCGGAGGCACCTGCAGTAAGTGTGTGTGTGTGTATGTATGTATAAGTGTGTGTGTGTGTGTGTGTGTGTGTGTGTGTGTGTGTGTGTGTGTGTGTGTGTGTGTGTGTGTGTGTGTGTGTGTGTGTGTGTGTGTGTGTGTGTGTGTGTGTGTGTGTGTGTGTGTGTGTGTGTGTGTGTGTATAAGTGTGTGTGAGATCATGACAGACTTTCATAACAAGGCTAGCTGATTCATGAACTGTGTTGTGTTGCAGACCCTCAGTTCGTGGTCTACCAGCTGAAGGTGAAGATCCACACCTCTAACCCCGCCCACACCCGGCGGGAGGACAAAGTGATGCTGTTTGAGTTCCCACAGCCGCTTCCTGTCTGCGGAGACATCAAGGTGGAGTTCTTCCACAAGCAGAACAAGATGATGAAGAAGGTGAGGAGTCTTCTTCAGTCCCGGATCAGTTCTGAAGGGTTTTCACTCTGTGTAATCAGATTCTGTCCCTGCAGGAGAAGATGTTCCACTTCTGGGTCAACACCTTCTTCATCCCAGGACCTGAGGAGAACCTGGACAGACTGGAGAACGGCAGCGCCGGGACGCCTCGGGAACCTGCCGACAGGACGCACCAGAACCCGGGGGTGATGATGATGATGATGACGGGAGGAGAAACCAACGACAGGGACTTCCTGGTTCTCACCCTGACCAAGACTGACCTGGACAAGGCCAACAAAGACAAGGCCAACAGGAACTTCTCCCCCAACTTCAAGGTAGGACCTTCTGGACCAGGTTCTCCTAACAGACCGGGCTGACTGACTTCTCCTAACAGGGACTGACTGGACCAGGTTCTCTTAACAGACCGGACTGACTGGTGGACCAGGTTCTCCTAACAGACCGGGCTGGACCAGGTTCTCCTAACAGACCGGGCTGACTGGTGGACCAGGTTCTCCTAACAGACTGGACTGACTGGTGGACCAGGTTCTCCTAACAGACCGGGCTGACTGGTGGACCAGGTTCTCCTAACAGACCGGACTGACTGGTGGACCAGGTTCTCCTAACAGACCGGGCTGACTGGTGGACCAGGTTCTCCTAACAGACCGGACTGACTGGTGGACCAGGTTCTCCTAACAGACCGGGCTGACTGACCAGGTTCTCCTAACAGACCGGGCTGACTGGTGGACCAGGTTCTCCTAACAGACCGGACTGACTGGTGGACCAGGTTCTCCTAACAGACCGGGCTGACTGGTGGACCAGGTTCTCCTAACAGACCGGACTGACTGGTGGACCAGGTTCTCCTAACAGACCGGGCTGACTGTTGTAGTTCTTAAGTGTTTAAAGGCAGACAGTAACGTGGACGTTGTTCTTGATGTTCTTCAGGTGAAACTGTTTTTTACGAAGACTGTGGAGGAGGGAGCGAACTCTGACGCCAGCAGCACGTCGGCCTCGGTGACGCCGGACGTCAGCGACAACGAGCCGGATCACTACCGCTACTCTGACACCACGGACTCCGACCCGGAGAACGAGCCGTTCGAAGACGATCACCACAATCAGATCACAAAAGTCTGACATACACACATACACACACACACACACACACACACACACACACACATACAGGTGTGTATATATATATATATATACATATATATATATATATATATTTCAGTATGTTTACACACTCATGAACCCCCAAACTAAGACTGGGTGTCGTTAGCTAACGGGGGAATATAACCAACGGACCACCACTGATCTGTGGGTCTCAAAGAGCTCAGGTCAGTGTATAAGACCCCCCCCTCCCCAATCTTCTGCTCAATGCACAGCTGGACAATCACATGACACGGCGGTCGGAGGTGAGTAGGGCGAGCTAACGGACAATGAGACGGATTGAATGGACGGACAGGAGATTTAAAAACATAAAGGAGTAAAACTTGAATATAAACAAAGTGAACGTCTGTCTGTCGGATGAACCCATTTGTCCTTCCTTCCTTCCTTCCTTCCTTCCTCACCTTATGCAGACGAGTCCTTTCATCTCTTCAACCTTCAGCTCCGTCACGTTGTCTCTTCTCTCTCTGCGCCGTCGTCAGCCGGCACTGAAGTCTTTGGACATCAGTCCAATAAATCTGTAGTTGTTCATTGGTAGAAATCTTTTACGCTTTAAATCTGCAGCATTTGCGTCTTGTGAAGTTCACCTGGCACTGAAACAGAATTTGGACCATTGAAGTGCGTTAAAGTCGTTTTAAATGAATGAACTAATGAAACCAGAATAAGGATTTGATTTTGGAGCCACCTGAGAAAGTGAAGAACCGACCTCATCGTTGGTAAAACCCAACCCTGGTCTACCAAACCCTTCCTGACTATGGAAAGTTCTGCTCCGGTTCAGACCAGTCTGGGATGGTGAGGACCAGTTTGAACTGGCCTGGACCAGGTAGTGTCAGCCAGTCTGGGTTGATGGGATTGGTCTGATCCGGTTCAGGCCAGTCTGGGTCGGTTTGGACGAGTCTAACTCTGAATTCAAACTGAATTATTTTGTGTTCTTGAGATCGGAAACCACCAGAGAACTCATTTTCTCCTGTCGTGGACCGGACCAGTCTCAGTGCTGGTCTTTACCAGAGTTCAGAGTCAGCCGATCTAGACTAACTTTGGGATGAAGCGGCACACAGAGAGAAGAGACTGAGGAAGACAATGACGAAGAGAAACTTCACAATCTGTCAATCGTCTACTGTTGAAAACAAACCTACAGTACAAACCTACTGTGAACAAAATGCTTTTACTACTTTTCTGTCCGTCTGTCTTCAGTTTTGCACAGAGGGATTCTCTTCAGACTTTCGATCAGCTCCTCCAGTTCCATAAGATGTATTTAGTTAAACTCTGACTTATATCAAACATTAAGCTAAACAAACCGGATGCTCACAGTATAACCATTCCTTCAGCCGGATTGCTTTCAAGCTATAACACACCCTGACACAAACTAGAGCAGAAACCTACAGCTCCAGAGCGCTTGGTTTTCACATCCCTGGCATGCCCGGCGGGTGGGGTTTGCACTTTATAAAGGACAGTTCGCTGAATATTGATGCGTATTACCATCCAGGAGCCTGTTTAACTCGTGTCGTGCTGATCTCTGTCAAGTTGAAAGTCCGTTTATAAAGCTGCCGTTTTGAGGCTTGAGGTCAGGACCCAGCGTGGGTCGGCGGTAGATATCTAAGGATAAAGACAAGTTTGCTTGATAGATGTTTTGTAAAAGTGCTCTTGAAGACGTATTTCTTTGGATCAGCGGTCAGCCGACGTTGAGAACCTGTTGTACAGAGGGGAAGCTTGTTTGAGCATGTCGCTGACCAATCAGCTTCCAGCAGGAAGTGACCTCAGTGGGTCACAAGGGTCGGCCCTGGTTTGTCTTTGGTTTCTGACATCACAAAAGGGTAATCCTCTATAACTACTATAACTCTGTCCATAGAATATTAATCCTTTATCTCACTACTACTTCTTGGACACATTTTAAGCATTCAAGTTCTTACAAACCACCTTAACACCAGAGATCACAGTTTGAGGATCTCATTAACATCTCAGCAGGTTGAGACTATTCAGACTGGACTCTACAGAAGGAAATGAACATATGGGATGCTCTGATTCATCGTTCGTTAGAGGAAACCAAAACTCATCAGCAGTTGGTTCCTATTCTTTGGGCTCTTACTGAATGTTGAGGATTTAAAACCCTTTTTCTAAAGGTCAACAGAAAAACTTCCCTGATTGGACTTAAGATGCTGTTTCTGCTGATTGGTTTGCTAATCAGATCTGGGGATCACTGTGATTGATCGGAGCATCCCTAATGATCTAAAGGAACATCTTCCTTCAGGTGTGGGTAGAAGTGTTCATCCTGATGTCTGATTTCCGTCCTAACATTTGGTGCTACTACGTTTCACTGGCTCTGCGTTGGTGTTGTAGTTATTGATCGTTCATCATAGGTGTGGTATCAAGACTCTGGATGTTCCTGTTGTCGACCCTGAAGGCCTCCTCGAGAGCCTGATCACACAGGACAGACTTGAAAACATGAAATCATCAGCACTGCATAGACTCTTCTAGAATCTTTAAAGGCAGCTTTGGTCGTGCCAGACCCTCTAGAAGATTACTCCCAACCTTGACTCCCATCTGGACATCAGAACCTGAACTCAAAGAGTCAACGGCACACAGAATGACATCGAGCGGCCAAATGACAATAATGTCGACCATGATATCCCAGAGGTGTCAAGGAAAAGGGAAGAAGAGGCTCCTCTGGGACTCCTCCAGGACTAAACCAGACGTCCAGAGGGCTCATGTCCAGTCTTAGTCTCAACCCTAAAACAATTTACTGAGCTTTTCTTAGTGAAAACTGTTATCCCGATGTCCTTTAAAGAAATGTCCGGAATCCCTTCTCTTCTTCCCTCTGAGGTGTACCGGCTGGTTAAACAAAGTCTCCTCGTTAAATCCCCATTTCCTGGTTGGAAAAATGAGCAAGCCAGTCAAATATCTTTAAAACGGGAATCTTCAATCAGAACGACGACGAGGACGTAAAGATTCCAGGTGGACAGTTTGTTGAAAGTCGACTTCCTTTCTGTGCCGAAGGACAGACTGTGATCATCAGGTTGTAAACACCTGATGATCACAGAAATAGGACTCAAAGGTCCTTAAAGTCCCTCAAAAAAAGGTTCTGATGAAGTGCCGTCCTGTGTGATCACGTCCTGATGTGGAGCTCTCGGGCTTTTGAACATCGTCGGGTCTTCAGTTCGTCTAGTTGGGTTTAAGGTGCTAAGCTAACCAGGGCTGCTCGCTACCAGCCGCGAGGGTTCCTCCGGTCCTGATCCGTGACGTCAGAGTGCCGATCGATCCACAGGCTCAGTTTGTGTATTTTACAGCAACAACACACTTCCTGTCTTGAGTCCTGTTAGGTGCTGTCAAGCCTGGCCTCACTTCCTGTCATCAACCCGTTCAGACATACGTGGACTCCTTCAGGCTTAAAGCAACGTGTTCCACAGTATGACAAAATCTGTTGGCCAATAAATGCAAACTTTTTTAAACCGACCTTTCTTTCGGGACGCTGTTTGATCAGCTGACCGTAGAGCCGGTGTACGTAGACTGTGTCGAGGCCCAATCCTCCCAAATCTCAGCAACACTTTGTTCAGCCCGATGCCTCAAACAAGCTGATTGATAAACTTCCTGTTGGGAGGCGTGTTAGAAAGGAAAACAAAGAGTTAAAGAAACAAAGCCACTTGAACGTCTCGTTTGCTTGAACCTGAATGTAAACGCTAAATTGCTACCAACTAATGTTCTAATGTTAAGATAGGCATCTCAGCACATTTTAGAAAACAAATGGATGAATATGTCTGACTTTGCGTTGTTGAACGTTACTCGTACGGCCGATCGCTGAACGGGTTCCAGGTGTTTGAGGCCAGGCAGGTGCTGTCCTCGTCTCTGACGGTTTCAGGTGCTCAACATCTTTTCTCTTTCCACCAGTTTACGGTTAAATCTTAACGCGTCCGAGTCCAACTTTGTTAAGTCCATCTGAGAGACTTGGAGTTAACAGAAACCGTGTGAAATAGTACAAAGTTCAGCACCAGATACCCGGTGATCCAGAACTGAACCGCAGAGGTTTAGAAATGAACTCCCTTGGTCGACCCTAAAGGAGGTTCAGGGTTCCTATTCAGATCCAGAAAGTCAGAAAGAAAACCGAAGTGACATAAACTCTGAGAGAAGACATCTGGAAAACTTAAACGTCTCAACGTCACTGAGTTCAATGATTCAGATCAACGACTTCACGTTAACCGTGAAATCAGCCGCTGACGTTCGATCTGGAATCTGTAAAGGAACCTTGAATGCCGCTCTGAATGAACCTTTAACCTCCAACAATCACCGTTAACGTGGTTTTACACACTGAAGAATACATTCGAGCTCCAGTGATTCCTAGTTGTGTCTTTTTTAGACGACGCTTCAACTCTTTTCTGTTTACATCACCAAACCTGCCAAAATGAAGCTCAGACTCTGTTTTCTTTTTTATTGTTTGTTTGTTGGTTATTTTGGATTTGAAAAGGTAAACATGGTCTACATTCATGTTCGTTCTTCTTTTTGCCTTAAGGGTTCGGTCACATTAGCCCTACGTCAACAGAACCTCTGGTAGTATCATGTTGTACAAATACATCAACACAACAATGTCCACATTTCAAACCCAACGTTTCAGTGTTTCTATTGGCTGAATGTGCAAATTTAAAAGGTGGAGGCTGAACTCCCCCTACGGGGGATCAGACTAAAACAGGAAATTCAGCCTTGAATTTCTCTTTTGGGCTTTTATTGAAGTGAATGAGAGACGGAGCTCTTATTTTGTAGGACAGAGGCGTCATGTGACCAAACCTTATACCTGAAGCCAGCAACTGTTTTCTGCTCGACAGTTTCTCTGCATCTCAGACCACAATATCTATATATATTTGTTTTTTTAAAGATGTATAGCTATGTATATATCTATATATCAAAAAGGCTGATGGGCTGGTTGATGACGGGTGATTTTTGTTAAGCCCCACCCCCCCAGTTGTTGATCTTTGCGTTTTCACGCTGAACACTTTTTACAGTATCAGAATTCATAGTATTTAAACAACGGGTCCTTGATTTCAGACAGAAATAGAAAAAATAATTTAATTTCATCATCAGCTTAAAAATATTAGCTGTAGCTAGCTAACTAAGCTAACACTAGCTCTATGAGTTGGGTGAAAACTGCTGAGTTTAATGTTTCAATCTAACTTGTTTTTTAAGACAAGTACCTTGTAACAAGGTCTTAAATGCAAACTTAATATTATGCTGACAGACTGAAGCTAAAGCTATCAGGTCGAGATATCATGCTAACAGACAAGCTAAAGCTAACTGTGATGGATATAAGATATGATTGGACAATTTGATTCGGGGGAGGGGTTTAGAGAACGGTCAATTCAAGAAGTTCACAATGATACATTTACAATACAATACATTTCTCTGGATTTTGACCTTATGGGGATCCGACTAAAAACAAGCCGTGATGTAATCGCCAATGTTCGTCCAATAAAAGAGCTTCTTATTGTTGTTATACATTTACAATAACCTTTTGCTTTTTGTTAGTTTGTGTGTCAAACCAAGTCTCGTTCTGAGAAGTCTCATTCTGAAATCGTCCACATTGTTAAAATCATCTCAATATTCAGCTGTGACGTTGAAAACATTCAAGAAAACACAAATCTCCAACACAACAAACTGACAACACTCCTCTCTCCAACTCTCACTCACGTTTCCACCGGAAACGAGACTTCTGTCGGGAGGTTTCTGAACGCGACTTCTCTTTGAGCGAGACTTGGTTAGACACAAAAACAGGCCGATGGTATCAGGTGACTCTAAATGGACAAATGTTACTTTACAGCCCGAATGCAGAGTTCTGCCTCAGAACTGGACCCGTTTAAAAACTGTGTCCCCTTCAGACACGAGGACACGAGGACATGGAGTCCAGGTTTAAAAAAGTCATCTTTGTTCAAACTAAACTTCCTCAGAAACGATTCGAGCAGAACATCGTTGTTCAGCTTCAGGTTTCAGCTCGGCGGTCCACAATGTTTCTGTTCGTGATGACGATTGTTTTGATTTGTCAGGTATTGATTTTGCCAACAAACAGAAAAGTCACCATGACAACCGTGTAAAACATTTCATGGTAATATGCCCCCCCCCCCGTTTTATTCTTTCCCTCCTTGTTTTATAATTAAATAAAAACACTGTAAAAGTGAATAAACTATTTATAAACATCAGTTGTCTGTGATTGTGGATTATTGTTGAAGAACTACAACTCCCAGAAGTCTCAGGGTGTGTTTACTACACTTGTTAAAGTACCCAGAGATAAAAATCAGCTGAGATGAGTCGCAAGTACTTTTACAGTATTAATGAGGTAGTACCTACAAGAACTTTACTTAATACTTCTACATCTCAGATAAAACATAGTACATTTTACTACATTTATATGATAGTTTAAGATATTTCGTTTTTTAAAGATTCAGATTAGAGAGAGACAGACAGACAGAGAGAGAGACAGACAGAGAGAGAGAGAGAGACAGACAGAGAGAGAGACAGACAGACAGAGAGGAGAGACAGACAGAGAGAGAGACAGACAGACAGAGACAGACAGAGAGAGAGACAGACAGACAGAGAGAGACAGACAGACAGACAGAGAGAGACAGACAGAGAGGAGAGACAGACAGAGATCTACCAGTGACTTGGCAGAAATGATAATCGCTTCCCCCACAATGCACTGCAGCGGCACTTCTCCAAACGACTGGAGAACAGGCGAGGAAAAATTAGGTCACACACACACACACACACACTCTCTCACTCTCTGAGCCTTGTGGGCACCAAACCATAACTAATTCTGTCTTATCTGCTTCTATAAAAAGATCAAAGAAAGTGTAAAGCAGAGAAACCGTCTGAGGTTCACTTCTGTTCATCAAATACAAACTCAGGATGTACACAATGTATCTATGGCTATACACACATATATATGTATACATATATATATACATTAATACATATATATGTATTAATGTATATATATATGTATATATATACACAGATACAGCGGAACCTTCAAGATCTGAAGACTGTTTGTGTGGAAGAATGGGCCAAAATCACACCTGAGCAATGCATGCCACTAGTTTCTCCATACAGGAGGCGTCTTGAAGCTGTCATCACCAACAAAGGCTTCTGTACCAAGTATTAAATACATTTCAGTAAGCGTGTTCAATACTTTTTCCCTGTGTCATTCCATTTTATTACACATAACTTAATCTCTGAACTTATTTGTTTGGTTTTCTTTGTATGTATGGATTACTTGGGTTGTTACCGACATCTGGTGAACATTTCATGTCAATAGCACCTTTAGAAATATATTTACTGAGAAAAATGGTGACGTGTTCAATACTTATTTTACCCGCTGTAGATATGTGTCATTTTTTGGGCTACGTGACACGTTTTAAATTGAAAACCTGATATTTAGTTTTATTACAACCGGAGTTCATCACACAAGATCCAACCTTTGACCTCTATGACATTCACCCTCAGTTAAACCAGTTTTAAGTTCAGTCTTTTGAGGACACATCATTTATTCATATAAAGACATCAAATACTGAAACAGTTTTATGTAAATGTATGAATCACTTCTTAATACATTTACTGTTTATCTGATCACTTGTATTGATTATTGATCCTGGTGTCGGTCAGATTGATTCCACAGTCTGAGTCACTTCCTGTCTGGTCGGCGGCGTCACAGCGAGGCCTTCAGCACACTGAGCGCGCTCAGAGCCGACTCCACACAGCCGTCAAAGTTGGAGTGGACGAAGGCGTCGCCGGCGCAGATGAGCAGCGGTCGGTCGTGGACGGTCATGTGACCCGGACAGTCCGGCACCGAGGTCAGCACCTGCAGGAGGGACGGGAGGGCTCGTAAATCAAACGCACTGCAGGGAGTTCAGGGTCAGTGGGATCTCTCACCGTTCACAGGCTCACCTGGGAGTACCTCCACTTCTGACACTTGATGCTGATTGGCTGAGGCAGACCAGGAATCAGCCTGTCCAGTTCCTGTAAGATGATTGGCTGGACGTCCTCCTTGTCCTGCTCCAGGTGCTTCAGCCCGAACGGGACGCTGGTGTGGACGACGAGGGACGGACCGCGACCAGGAGCGTCTGAACACACACACACACACACACACACACACACACACACACACACACACACACACACACACACACACACACACACACACACACACACACACACACACACACACACACACACACACACACACACACACACACACACACACACACACACACACACACGAGAATGATGTCACAGCTGATAGACTCAGAATCTGGAACGCCTCAGACCCAAAATCTGCCAAATTATGCTCTAGTGTTGGGCCAACGTAAGACAGGAGGATGAAGAGACAGACAGACAGACAGGTGAGCAGACAGACAGGTGAGCAGACAGACAGACAGACAGACAGGTGAGCAGACAGACAGACGGGTGAGCAGACAGACAGACGGGTGAGCAGACAGACAGACGGGTGAGCAGACAGACCTGCGTTGCGTTTGCGGGCGTCTGCAGAGATGTAACGGATGCAGCAGTTGTCGCTGACGTATCGAGCCGACCACGGAAAAGAGAAGACGACGTCTGGAGGGAAGAAGAGAGCGACGGCGAAGCGGGACGAGTACTGGACCCCGTCTAACTGCTGCCTCTGGTGGACAGACAGCACTGAGAGACAGACAGGCAGGGAGTTCAGTGAACATCTCATAAAGTAGATTAAAGAGTAAAACGTATTATAGCCATGACAACGTTGTAATAATACTACTAATAATAATGTGACTGATTAATATCTTTACTGAATACAAACATGTTGTTAAACATCATCTCAGTTTCATTCATGTAAAACTATAAGAGTTCATTTTTCATGACTCACAACCCTGAAACAGTCTGCAGCCTCTTACTGCACACACACACACACACACACACACACACACACACACACACACACACACACACACACACACACACACACACACACACACACACTGCATCTAATAATAAACTGAGTGTGAGTGTGCACTTCTGTGTGTGTCTGTGTGTGTGTGTCAGCAGGGAGGAAATGGGCGCTGTCCCCCGTCAACCAATCAGATGAGCTGAAGATGACATCATCATCTTCAGTCTGCAGACGGAACACACGCTCTCTCTCTCTCACACACACACACACACACACACACACACACACACACACACACACACACACACACACACACACACACACACACAATCATCCAGAAAGTTCTGCAGCTTTTAAGGAGTGTGTTAACCATCGACCAATCAGATTTACCATCAGAAGACGCGTATTGATCCTGTGTGTGTGTGTGTGTGTGTGTGTGTGTGTGTGTGTGTGTGTGTGTGTGTGTGTGTGTGTGTGTGTGTGTGTGTGTGTGTGTGTGTCAGGAAGCAGCCTCACCTTGTCAAAGTAAAAGCACTGAGACTCGGTCCTACTGTTCTGGGATCAGAGGGTTTCTGTTTAATCCTGAATAACTTAATAAAATCTCACATTTCACTATTCAACATTGTTGAATGATCAATAACCCGCTGACATTAATATGAATAATCAACATTATTAATAAGGAATTACAGGGAGGTGTTTTTAAGTCATTGTGATGTTCCAGCAGCTGATTTCATCCTCAGAGCAGCTGCTGCCCTCGTGTGGTCAAACTGCATCACTACAGTTCAGAGTACTGAACACTTGTTCTCATAATGATCATAAATCAATAATCATATATCAGCTGTTAACTGCTCATCGCTGTGAGCGTTTAGGTTTCAGACAGACGTCAAAGTCTTTCACAAGGTTACAACAAACCAAACATGAATGAAAGACAACAGACACGTCGTCCACTACATCTGAGAATGATCTGATGATAAAGTGAGGTTCTCCACTGAGAACATCAAGAACACTAATGTGTCTCACTGTGTCCCAGGTCTCCCTGCAGCTGCAGGATCTGAGGAACCGGCATCGTCAGGACGACGGCGTCAAACATCTCGCTGTCTCCCGCCTTCCTCTCCACCTCCCATGATGCACCACGGAGGTACAAACCGGTCACATGGCGCTCCAAGAACAAATCAGCTCCTGACAGACGGGCAGACAGACAGTCAGAGAGACAGACGGGCAGATGTACAGAGAGACAGACAGACAGGCAGACTAAACATGTGTTTATGTACCTGACTCTGACAGGAAGTGTTTGACCAAACTGCCCATGCCCAGTGGCGTCATGTAGTCCTCGCTGCCGTCTTTGTGCTTCAGTCCTTCAACCAGAGAGTCCAGAGGCTGAAGGACGCCTGCAGACAGCAGCTCTGAGTAAAACCTGCAGACAGCAGCTCTGAGTAAAACCTGCAGACAGCAGCTCTGAGTAAAACCTGCAGACAGCAGCTCTAATATAATATATTTATATAAAAATATCAATCAATCATAGATGTGTCTTAGTATTAGTGAATATATAATCAGATGTTTAAAGCCTGCTGCCTTGACACTGAGCGATAGAGCTCCTCCTCCTCTGAAGGTGTACAGGTGTACAGGTGTAGAGGTGTAGAGGTGTTCAGGTGTAGAGGTGTTCAGGTGTAGAGGTGTAGAGGTGTTCAGGTGTAGAGGTGTTCAGGTGTAGAGGTGTTCAGGTGTACAGGTGTTCAGGTGTAGAGGTGTTCAGGTGTTCAGGTGTAGAGGTGTACAGGTGTACAGGTGTTCAGGTGTAGGTGTACAGGTGTACAGGTGTTCAGGTGTACAGGTGTACAGGTGTAGAGGTGTACAGGTGTACAGGTGTTCAGGTGTAGAGGTGTTCAGGTGTAGAGGTGTTCAGGTGTACAGGTGTAGAGGTGTTCAGGTGTAGAGGTGTAGAGGTGTTCAGGTGTTCAGGTGTAGAGGTGTTCAGGTGTAGAGGTGTTCAGGTGTAGAGGTGTTCAGGTGTACAGGTGTAGGTGTAGAGGTGTTCAGGTGTACAGGTGTACAGGTGTTCAGGTGTAGAGGTGTACAGGTGTACAGGTGTACAGGTGTTCAGGTGTACAGGTGTTCAGGTGTAGAGGTGTTCAGGTGTACAGGTGTAGAGGTGTAGAGGTGTTCAGGTGTACAGGTGTAGAGGTGTTCAGGTGTAGAGGTGTTCAGGTGTTCAGGTGTACAGGTGTTCAGGTGTTCAGGTGTACAGGTGTTCAGGTGTTCAGGTGTACAGGTGTTCAGGTGTTCAGGTGTAGAGGTGTAGAGGTGTACAGGTGTGTTCAGGTGTAGAGGTGTAGGTGTAGAGGTGTTCAGGTGTAGGGTGTTCAGGTGTAGAGGTGTGTACAGGTGTACAGGTGTAGAGGTGTTCAGGTGTAGAGGTGTTCAGGTGTAGAGGTGTTCAGGTGTACAGGTGTTCAGGTGTTCAGGTGTAGAGGTGTTCAGGTGTACAGGTGTAGAGGTGTTCAGGTGTAGAGGTGTTCAGGTGTAGAGGTGTAGAGGTGTACAGGTGTTCAGGTGTACAGGTGTTCAGGTGTAGAGGTGTACAGGTGTACCTGTGGTGGGACTGAGCGTAGGACGACGTGGCCGTGACGTACTGAGCTCCGAGGTCAGCTGACTGAGAGGAGGAGTCAGGAGGACGGCTGGTGGACATCCGTCCTCCTGAGAGACAGAGACACATAAAGAGGTCACCAGACTGTAGAACCTCGAAACACTAAATAAACTTCAGTAAAGTTGCTCTTTTCATTTCTAGTTTTCAATAATATGAAGAGACTGAGAGCTGAACCCAGTCCACCAAGAGCCCGGGTTAGAGTCTCCTGATCCAGGACCTGAGTCTCCTGATCCAGGACCTGTCCTCCTGTGTTTCAGGGTGACTGTGACCTCTGAACCTTCACCTCTGACCTCTAGCAGCTCATAATGTGACGTCATGTTGAACTATGTGGATCTTCTGGGAGCTGAATTTAAAAGGGGACCCTGCTGATCCAGGATCCGTGTTCAGTCACGTGTTCCACTCGGACCCGTGTGTCGGAGACCCGGACTATCACCGTGTTGTGACTCACCGACCCCCCTGGCCTTGTCCCAGACCTCTATGTGGACTCACCCAGACCTCTATGTGGACTCACCCAGACCTCTATGTGGACTCACCCAGACCTCTATGTAGACTCACCCAGACCTCTATGTGGACTCACCCAGACCTCCTCTATGTGGACTCACCCAGACCTCTATGTGGACTCACCCAGACCTCTATGTAGACTCACCCAGACCTCTATCACCCAGACCTCTATGTAGACTCACCCAGACCTCTATGTAGACTCACCCAGACCTCTATGTAGACTCACCCAGACCTCTATGTGGACTCACCCAGACCTCTATCACCCAGACCTCTATGTGACTCACCCAGACCTCTATGACCTCTATGACTCACCCAGACCTCTATGTGGACTCACCCAGACCTCTCTATGTGGACTCACCCAGACCTCTATGACCACCCAGACCTCTATGTGGACTCACCCAGACCTCTATGTGGACTCACCCAGACCTCTATGTGGACTCACCCAGACCTCTATGTGGACTCACCCAGACCCCCCTGACCTCTAGACCTCTATGTGGACTCACCCAGACCTCTATGTGGACTCACCGACCCCCCTGGACTCACCCAGACCTCTATGTGGACTCACCCAGACCTCTTGTCCTCACCCAGACCTCTATGTGGACTCACCCAGACCTCTATGTGGACTCACCCAGACCCCTATGTTGTCCCAGACCTCTATGTGGACTCACCCAGACCTTGTCCCAGACCTCTATGTGGACTCACCGCCCCCTGGCCTTGTCCCAGACCTCTATGTGGACTCACCGCCCCCTGGCCTTGTCCCAGACCTCTATGTGGACTCACCGCCCCCTGGCCTTGTCCCAGACCTCTATGTGGACTCACCCAGACCTCTTGTCCCAGACCTCTACCCACCGACCTCTGTGACTCTACCTCACCCAGACCTCTATGTGGACTCACCCAGACCTCTATGTGGACTCACCCAGACCTCTATGTGGACTCACCCAGACCTCTATGTGGACTCACCCAGACCTCTATGTGGACTCACCCAGACCTCTATGTGGACTCACCAGACCTCTATGTGGACTCACCCAGACCTCTATGTGGACTCACCCAGACCTCTATGTGGACTCACCCAGACCTCTATGTGGACTCACCCAGACCTCTATGTGGACTCACCCAGACCTCTATGTGGACTCACCCAGACCTCTCACCCAGACCTCTATGTGGACTCACCCAGACCTCTATGTGGACTCACCCAGACCTCTATGTAGACTCACCCAGACCTCTATGTAGACTCACCCAGACCTCTATGTGGACTCACCCAGACCTCTATGTGGACTCACCCAGACCTCTATGTGGACTCACCCAGACCTCTATGTAGACTCACCCAGACCTCTATGTGGACTCACCCAGACCTCTACGTGGACTCACCGCCCCCCCTGGCCTTGTCCCAGACCTCTATGTGGACTCACCGCCCCCTGGCCTTGTCCCAGACCTCTATGTGGACTCACCGCCCCCCTGGCCTTGTCCCAGACCTCTATGTGGACTCACCGTGGCCTTGTCCCAGACCTCTATGTGGACTCACCCCCCCTGGCCTTGTCCCAGACCTCTATGTGGACTCACCGCCCCCCCTGGCCTTGTCCCAGACCTCTATGTGGACTCACCCAGACCTCTATGTGGACTCACCGCCCCCCCTGGCCTTGTCCCAGACCTCTATGTGGACTCACCGCCCCCCCTGGCCTTGTCCCAGACCTCTATGTGGACTCACCCAGACCTCTATGTGGACTCACCGCCCCCCCTGGCCTTGTCCCAGACCTCTATGTGGACTCACCGCCCCCTTGTCCCAGACCTTGTCCCCGCCCCCTGGCCTTGTCCCAGACCTCTATGTGGACTCACCGCCCCCCCTGGCCTTGTCCCAGACCTCTATGTGGACTCACCGCCCCCCTGGCCTTGTCCCAGACCTCTATGTGGACTCACCCAGACCTCTATGTGGACTCACCCAGACCTCTATGTGGACTCACCCAGACCTCTATGTGACTCACCGCCCCCTGGCCTGTGGACTCACCCCCCCTGGCCTTGTCCCAGACCTCTATGTGGACTCACCCAGACCCAGACCTCTATGTGGACTCACCCAGACCTCTATGTGGCCTTGTCCCAGACCTCTATGTGGACTCACCGCCCCCAGACCTCTGGCCTTGTCCCAGACCTCTATGTGGACTCACCGCCCCCTGGCCTTGTCCCAGACCTCTATGTGGACTCACCCAGACCTCTATGTGGACTCACCCAGACCTCCCAGACCTCTATGTGGACTCACCCAGACCTCCTCTATGTGGACTCCCCCAGACCTCTATGTGGACTCACCGCCCCCCCTGGCCTTGTCCCAGACCTCTATGTGGACTCACCGCCCCCCTGGCCTTGTCCCAGACCTCTATGTGGACTCACCGCCCCCTGGCCTTGTCCCAGACCTCTATGTGGACTCACCGCCCCCCTGGCCTTGTCCCAGACCTCTATGGACTCACCGGACTCACCAGACCTCTATGTGGACTCACCGCCCCCCTGGCCTTGTCCCAGACCTCTATGTGGACTCACCCAGACCTCCCCCGCCCCCTGGCCTTGTCCCAGACCTCTATGTGGACTCACCGCCCCCTGGCCTTGTCCCAGACCTCTATGTGGACTCACCGCCCCCCTGGCCTTGTCCCAGACCTCTATGTGGACTCAGACCTCTATGTGGACTCACCCCCCCTGGCCTTGTCCCAGACCTCTTGTCCCAGACCTCTATGTGGACTCACCGCCCCCTGGCCTTGTCCCAGACCTCTATGTGGACTCACCGCCCCCCCTGGCCTTGTCCCAGACCTCTATGTGGACTCACCGCCCCCTGGCCTTGTCCCAGACCTCTATGTGGACTCACCGCCTTGTCCCAGACCTCTATGCCTTGTCCCAGACCTCTATGTGGACTCACCGCCCCCCTGGCCTTGTCCCAGACCTCTATGTGGACTCACCGCCCCCTGGCCTTGTCCCAGACCTCTATGTGGACTCACCGCCCCCCCTGGCCTTGTCCCAGACCTCTATGTGGACTCACCGCCCCCCTGGCCTTGTCCCAGACCTCTATGTGGACTCACCGCCCCCCTGGCCTTGTCCCAGACCTCTATGTGGACTCACCGCCCCCCTGGCCTTGTCCCAGACCTCTATGTGGACTCACCGCCCCCCCTGGCCTTGTCCCAGACCTCTATGTGGACTCACCGCCCCCCCTGGCCTTGTCCCAGACCTCTATGTGGACTCTCCCCTGCAGCTCTCTCCTCAGCAGACATGCGCAGAGGCTTCCTGTCAGACCGGCTCCGACGATCAGGACCCGGGACATGCTGGTCCGGATCCGAGGCCGAGAGTCTGCGAGGCTGCGATCCGGGTCAGTGAGCGGGTTCTCAGGGTTCTCAGGGTTCTGTGAGCAGGTTCTGGGTTCTCAGGGTTCTCCAGGGTTCTCAGGGTTCTCCGCCACGCCCCCTGTGCGGTGGCCACGCCCCCTGTTATGAAACTGTTCAACCCGGAAACAATACGGAACATCCGACCGAGACTTTCACAATAAAAGTCTTTCTGCCTCATGTATAACTAATATAATATTTACTTATATGTGATAATATTCTATATATAACATTCTCTCTTTATATGTCTTTATATACATATAAATATAAATATATGTACCTGTCCCAGACCTGACCACATGACACATGACAATAATAACATGACAATAAAAACCTGTGCAATACATTACACATCACACTGTGCAATAATAGTTAAAAAAGTTAAAAATAGTTAAAATAGTTGTTGTTTTTCTGTCTGTAAATATAATATTTCAGTTATTGTTGTTTTTTCTACTGTTTTTTTTCTTTTATTGCTTATTTATAATACTTTTTTTCTTTTATTTTCATTTTTTTTTTATCTTGTCTTTCTTTACTATGTCTCTTGTGTGCACTGCTGGGACTAATAAAGGATTATCTTATCTTATCTTATCTTATCTTATCTTATCTTCCTGGTATAGTGTGTACATTCATATATATAAGTAGTATTTATTAATGTATATATATTGTTTTAATTTATTATTGTTATTATTTATATGCTATTATTTTCCACTGACATGTTTTAAATGAGTTTCCTTCTTATTTGAAGTTTCATGTTTTAGATGAAGTTAGCTGAAGTTTGTTTTATATTTGTTTACGTTTGTGACACAAAGCCTCTTCTTTTACTGTGCTTTAAATAAGTCTCAAGCTGAGATTCAGACATGTAAACACAGCTGACTGGATGGAAACAGGAGGTGAGGGTTGGTTACCTTATCTTATCTTATCTTATCTTATCTTATCTTATCTTATCTTATCTTATCTTATCTTATCTTACCTTCACTCTTCCATCTGAAGACATGCAGCTTTCAGGTCACAGATGCTTTTATTCTGAAGGGGAGTCTGACGCGACTTGAACCCTGAAGTTTAGAAAACTTTTCACTTTTATTTAGTTTATTCAGAACTTAGTTTTGTGTCTGTTTTCCATATTATTCATATCATATATATATTATATATATATTATATTTATTATTCATATTCAGTTTTTGCAGCTTTTCTTCTTCCCCGTCGTTTCCGGTCTCTTCAGGCTTCTGTTTCCGGTTTGAGTTGATAACCCGGTCCTTATCTGACCAATCACAGAGCGGCACTCCCTCTGACGTCACCGACGAGCTCTGCATGCCGTTAAAAGAGAATCAGCTGATCAGAAAGTTTACAGATCATCAGATCATCAGAGAGCTGCAGACGTGAGTGACCGACATGCATGTTATGCATGTTATTCATGTGTTACTCATGTTATTCATGTGTTACTCATGTGTTACTCATGTTATTCATGTGTTATGCATGTTATTCATGTGTTATTCATGTGTTATTCATGTGTTATTCATGTGTTATTCATGTGTTATGCATGTTATTCATGTTATTCATGTTATTCATGTGTTATTCATGTGTTATTCATGTTATTCATGTGTTACTCATGTGTTATTCATGTGTTATTCATGTGTTATTCATGTGTTATTCATGTGTTATTCATGTGTTATTCATGTGTTATTCATGTGTTATTCATGTGTTATTCATGTTATTCATGTGTTACTCATGTGTTATTCATGTTATTCATGTGTTATTCATGTTATTCATGTTATGCATGTTATTCATGTGTTATTCATGTGTTATTCATGTGTTATTCATGTGTTATTCATGTGTTATTCATGTGTTATTCATGTGTTATGCATGTTATTCATGTGTTATTCATGTGTTATTCATGTGTTATTCATGTGTTACTCATGTGTTATTCATGTGTTATTCATGTGTTACTCATGTGTTACTCATGTGTTATTCATGTGTTATTCATGTGTTATTCATGTGTTATTCATGTGTTATTCATGTGTTACTCATGTGTTACTCATGTGTTACTCATGTGTTATTCATGTGTTACTCATGTGTTACTCATGTGTTACTCATGTGTTATTCATGTGTTATTCATGTTATTCATGTGTTACTCATGCGTTATTCATGTGTTATTCATGTGTTATTCATGTGTTACTCATGTGTTACTCATGTGTTATTCATGTGTTATTCATGTGTTATTCATGTGTTATTCATGTGTTATTCATGTGTTATTCATGTGTTATTCATGTGTTACTCATGTGTTATTCATGTGTTATTCATGTGTTATTCATGTGTTATTCATGTGTTATTCATGTGTTACTCATGTGTTATTCATGTGTTATTCATGTTATTCATGTGTTATTCATGTGTTATTCATGTGTTACTCATGCGTTATGCATGTGTTATTCATGCGTTACTCATGTGTTACTCATGCGTTACTCATGTGTTATTCATGTGTTATTCATGTGTTATTCATGTGTTATTCATGTGTTACTCATGTGTTACTCATGTGTTACTCATGTGTT
Organism: Anoplopoma fimbria; assembly: GCF_027596085.1. Taxonomy (NCBI): domain Eukaryota; kingdom Metazoa; phylum Chordata; class Actinopteri; order Perciformes; family Anoplopomatidae; genus Anoplopoma; species Anoplopoma fimbria. The sequence goes on from NC_072453.1 coordinate 18,892,443, forward strand.
ATTCATGTGTTATTCATGCGTTACTCATGTGTTACTCATGTGTTACTCATGTGTTACTCATGTGTTATTCATGTGTTATTCATGTGTTATTCATGCGTTACTCATGTGTTACTCATGTGTTACTCATGTGTTATTCATGCGTTATTCATGTGTTATTCATGTGTTATTCATGTGTTATTCATGTGTTATGCATGTTATTCATGTGTTATTCATGTGTTATTCATGTGTTATTCATGCGTTACTCATGTGTTACTCATGTGTTACTCATGCGTTATTCATGTGTTATTCATGTGTTATTCATGTGTTATTCATGTGTTATGCATGTTATTCATGTGTTATTCATGTGTTACTCATGCGTTACTCATGCGTTACTCATGCGTTATTCATGCGTTACTCATGCGTTATTCATGCGTTACTCATGCGTTATTCATGCTTTATGCATGCGTTATGCATGCGTTACTCATGTGTTACTCATGTGTTATTCATGTGTTAGTCATGCGTTATGCATGTGTTATGCGTGCGTTATTCGTGCGTTATGCGTGCGTTATGCGTGCGATATTCATGTGTTATTGCGTCTAAATTAACTGAATGTCAACCGAAGCTTCTTTAAAGTCTCGTTTTTATTTTAATAGAAACTGTTTTTGATGTTGTTCAGCAAGAAAAGCTCCTAAAAACAGACAAACAGGAAGTAACATCAAAACATCAGTTTGTAAAACATCAGTTTATTACGTCATTAGGATAAAAAGAGAATTGGACACAGACGAGGCTAAAAACAGAAAGAAAACAGGAAGTAACATGAGTTTATGGTCACATGAGTTTAAAATAATATCAGGATGGAAACCGAATGAAACATGAAGTAAAAGGAGACGAGGCTAAAGACAGAGGCTCCTTTCAAACTGTCTCACATGATCTTCATCACTTCATCACAGCGTTAATCAACTCTATTTATACATCACATCAGATGTGTTTCTGCATCACAACATGGGTAACAATCTCTGACCTCTGACCTCTGACCTTTGTCCTCACGGAACAAACAGACCATATGGAGCTGATTCCAGCTGATCAAAGTCCAGCAGACAAACAGCACAAACAGTTTGTGAAGGACTCACGATACTCAGACGCTCTGCACCAAACTCCATTAGAGAGATCACCACTTTATTTCAGAGGTAAAGCATTAAAACTAGGAAACAGTGAAGAGATGGATGAATAGTCAACTTCTATTTAGAACACCTTTAAACACAAAACTTCTTTCATAAAAATAATAACTTTTCATCTCATCTCTGATTTAACAAACAGGACTGAGCGTCAGACCGACAGAAGTAACTCAGTAAACAAAAGCTAAAGTTTGTCTGTTTTTGAGGAAACTATAAGGAGAGAGTCGTTCTGCAGAAAACAGAGAAATATACGATTTATGAATGAAGTTCTGACTGGGCCTCGCCGTGCCCCACGCCACCCTCTGAACTTCACCCTGCATCCTCCATCAGACCAGGCGTGTGTCAGCAGGGCAGTAAAGGGCAGTAAAGGGCAGTAAAGGGCAGTAAAGGGCAGTAAAGGGCAGTAAAGGGCAGTAAAGGGCAGTAAAGGGCAGTAAAGGGCAGTAAAGGTCAGTAAAGGGCAGTAAAGGGCAGTAAAGGGCAGTAAAGGGCAGTAAAGGTCAGTAAAGGGCAGTAAAGGGCAGTAAAGGGCAGTAAAGGGCAGTAAAGGGCAGTAAAGGGCAGCAAAGGTCAGTAAAGGGCAGTAAAGGGCAGTAAAGGGCAGTAAAGGGCAGTAAAGGTCAGTAAAGGTCAGTAAAGGGCAGTAAAGGGCAGTAAAGGGCAGTAAAGGTCAGTAAAGGTCAGTAAAGGGCAGTAAAGGGCAGTAAAGGGCAGTAAAGGGCAGTAAAGGGCAGTAAAGGGCAGTAAAGGTCAGTAAAGGGCAGTAAAGGGCAGTAAAGGGCAGCAAAGGGCAGTAAAGGGCAGCAAAGGGCAGTAAAGGGCAGTAAAGGGCAGTAAAGGGCAGTAAAGGTCAGTAAGGGGCAGTAAAGGGCAGTAAAGGGCAGTAAAGGTCAGTAAGGGGCAGCAAAGGGCAGTGAGAGAAGCTGAGTCACTCTGTGTGTCTGTGAACTTTAAACGGTCACGTTTCTGGGTGGAGTTCTGAACGAAGCTCCACTAACAGAGTTCATCCTGGTCGAGGTTTGAGAATCGTATCATGTGACTGATGAGGTCACTTCCCTTATACACCAAACTTCATGTGACTGAAGTCCTGCTGAGTCATGATCCAGATCCAGATGTGTTTGAGGACACAGTTAGAGGGTGGGAATTTACAGCATTATAAAGTCTCCTATAATAAACACAGTGTGTGTGTGTGTGTGTGTGTGTGTGTGTGTGTGTGTGTGTGTGTGTGTGTGTGTGTGTGTCGTGTGTGTGTGTGTGTGTGTGTGTGTCGTGTGTGTGTGTCTGTGTGTGTGTGTGTGTGTGTGTGTCGTGTGTGTGTGTGTCTCTCTCTGTGTGTGTGTGTGTGTGTGTGTGTGTGTGTGTGTGTGTGTCTCTCTCTCTCTGTGTGTGTGTGTGTGTGTGTGTGTCTCTCTCTCTCTGTGTGTGTGTGTGTGTGTGTGTGTGTGTGTGTGTGTGTGTGTGAGACAGACCATGCTGTGTGTTCTGGTGTGTGTGTTGTGTCTCTCCGGTCTCGTCCACTGCGGTCCGTCTGTCCTGAGACGCTCTGATAAACTGCACCAGAACCTGGACCCTGAAGTGCACATGAACATCGTGAGTATTTAGTTTGCATTTACTGAAGTACTGTGCTGTATTTGTACTTTAGTATTGTATACTTCTCCTCCACTACATCTCAGAGTACATGTTGTACTTTTATCTGACAGCTTCAGTTTCTTTATGATGAACTCATGAGCCTCCTGTGGCCTCGGGCTGCTTTCAGCCCACAGTGCTGTCTCACAGGCACACGCCCATCACACCGTTAACTGTGTTTTAAACAACACGTGTTTCAGTCAAAATGAAGTGGATGTTTTAGTTTAGACATTTCTTCATCTTGTTGTGTACAGTTACCATGGTTACCGTGGTACTGTTTATACTCTAAAGTAACACAACAGAGAGACTAAGGTGTCATTTATACTTTTATATATGTGTGTTTCTGTGTGTGTGTTCTGTGTTGTGTGTGTGTGTGTTCTGTGTGTGTGTGTGTTTCTGTGTGTGTGTGTGTGTGTGTTTCTGTGTGTGTGTGTGTGTGTGTGTGTTTCTGTGTGTGTGTGTGTGTGTTTCTGTGTGTGTGTGTTTCTGTGTGTGTGTGTGTGTGTGTTTCTGTGTGTGTGTGTGTGTGTGTGTTTCTGTGTGTGTGTGTTTGTGTGTGTGTGTGTATTTCTGTGTGTGTGTTTCTGTGTGTGTGTGTTTCTGTGTGTGTGTTTCTGTGTGTGTGTTTCTGTGTGTGTGTGTGTGTGTGTGTGTGTTGTGTGTGTGTGTTCTGTGTGTGTGTGTGTGTGTGTGTGTGTGTACACAGACGGAGATCATCCGCTGGTGGGGTTACCCTGCAGAGGAACACGAGGTTGTGACGGAGGACGGGTACATCCTGATGGTCAACAGGATCCCACAGGGAATCAAACACACGTCAGGTGAGTCTTTGTCTCTCTGTGAGGACGCGTCCTCCTCCGATCACGTTTCACTGAACCTTCACTGTGACGGGTCCACAGGGTTTAAAGGGACCCGAGGTCCGAGGCCGGCCGTCTTCCTCCAGCACGGCCTGCTGGCCGCCGGCAGCAACTGGATCACCAACCTGCCAGACTCCAGTCTGGGCTTCGTGCTCGCCGACGCCGGCTACGACGTCTGGATCGGAAACAGCCGAGGAAACACCTGGTCCAGGAAACACCAGAGCCTCACACCGGACCACGAGGACTTCTGGAGCTTCAGGTACAAACACCTGAGACGTCACATCAGCTGTTTCTAGGAATGTAAAGAATCTATGTGTGTAATTAATATTAATATATATAAATTATATATATATATATATATATATATATATATATTATATATATATATATATATATAATGATTATACTTGTGTGTGTGTAGCTATGATGAGATGGCTCTGAAGGATCTACCAGCTGTTGTAAACCACATCCTGAAGGTGACGGGTCAGGACCAGATCTACTACATCGGACACTCTCAGGGAACTACTTTAGGTAACACACACACACACACACACACACACACACACTTAAACACACACACACACACTTAAACACACACACACACACACACACACACACACACACACACACACACACACACACACACACTTAAACACACACAAAAAAAGGAATATTTTAAAAATTGTATGAACCGTCTGAATACTCGTTTTATTTTGAAAGTCAAATGTTTGAGCTGGAATGTTTCCTGAGACTTTGAGATTAAACCTCCAGAACGATAATTACAGTGTCTTGTTTAACTTCAGTCTGATGTCCGTTGTCTGCCTCTTTTTCCCAGCATTCATAGCGTTCTCTACGCTGCCAGAACTGGCCAGTAAGATCAAGTTGTTCTTCGGTTTGGCTCCCGTAGCAACCATCAGTTTCTCCGCCAGCGCGATGACCAAACTGTCCGTCCTGCCCGACTTCCTCATCTGGGTAACGAGCTCTTATCACCTGACCTGCTAACGAGCTCTTATCACCTGACCTACTCATTTATTTGTACATGATGCCGTTGACAGGTTCATTGATTGATTGACTAATTGATTTTCTTCACTCAGGACCTGTTTGGTAGGCGGGACTTCCTGCCTCAGAGTCACATGATCAAGTGGTTTGCAGAGAACGTTTGTGCGAAGCAGCTGCTCAGTGAGTTGTGTGGGAACCTGTTCTTCGTTCTCTGCGGCTTCGATGAGAAAAACCTCAACATGGTTCGTTTAGAAAACGTGTTTTCAGATGATCAGATTATTGATTTGATGGATCTTTGAGTTCTCTTCAGTGTGACTGAGTCCTTTTGTTTCCAGACCAGGACTCCAGTCTACACTGAACACTGTCCTGCTGGGACCTCAGTCCAGAACATGATCCACTGGGCCCAGGTAACACACACACACACGTCTATCTATGTGTGCGTGTGAGGACCTTCGTTGACATCATGTGTTGTCTGGACCCTAAACGTGTTAAACTTGTTTTCAGGCGGTTCATGGAGGAAAGCTGAGTGCCTTCGACTTTGGAGCTGCAGGAAACATGAAACACTACAACCAGGTGAGACTCTACCTGATCTGAGTCCTCAGGTCTCTGTTTACTTTACTACAGAAACGTGACTCATGTCTCTGTGTACTTCCTGTCTGTCCCTTCCTCAGTCCACTCCCCCTCAGTACCACGTCCAGGACATGAAGGTTCCCACCGCTCTGTTTTCAGGGGGACAGGATACGCTGGCGGACCCAAAAGACGTGGCGGTCCTCCTCACTCAGGTGAGTCCTCTGATCCAACGAGGACAACAAGGTTCTATCATCGTCAGATAAAAGTTATTAATGGACCTGTCTGTCTGTCTGTCTGTCTGTCTGTCTGTCTGTCTGTCTCTCAGGTGCCTAACCTGGTCTTCCATGAGAACATTGATCACTGGGATCATCTGGATTTTATTTGGGGTCTTGATGCTCCTGAACAGATGTTTCCCTCCATCCTGAAGCTGCTGCAGAAATACCAGTAGAATGTGTGTGTGTGTGTGTGTGTGTGTGTGTGTGTGTGTGTGTGTGTGTGTGTGTGTGTGTGTGTGTGTGTGTGTTTATAGTCAGTGTGGATCAAACTGGTACCTGAATAATCTGTAACCTGCTGCTCATCAACACACCTGGACACTTCCTGTCTGTGTCCCAATCCAGCGGCTGCATCCTTCAGAGGACTCAGCCTTCAGGGTCTACGTAGACCACGTCCTCTGAATACCGTGAAGGCTCGACCAAGCGCTCTCTGAAATAAGACGGTCTGGTCGACAGAGGATTTCCTGTTTGTCATTTTAACATAAGTGTGATCTGATCAGGTCTTTTTAGTTTTAACACTTGTATCTGTAGATATTCACGTGAGTTAAAACTCATTAATTACATTTAAATGTGAATTCTCCCGCTGCTGGTCCACTAGTCGCCATGTCATTAAAAAAAAAAAAATAAATCAACTTCACAATGAATGTTGGGATATGTTAGGCCGTGAAGGATCCATCAGTTGCGTTAGGAGTCTTTGAAACGAGGCGCTGTGACGCATCGTCTACAAACGTTACGGAAGGATGAGACGCCGGGTCGGGACACTTCCTGTTTGCTCATCAACACACCTGAACACTTCCTGTTTGCTCATCAACACACCTGAACACTTCCTGTTTGCTCATCAACACACCTGAACACTTCCTGTTTGCTCATCAACACACCTGAACACTTCCTGTTTGATCATCAACACACCTGAACACTTCCTGTTTGCCCATCAACACACCTGAACACTTCCTGTTTGATCATCAACACACCTGAACACTTCCTGTTTGCTCATCAACACACCTGAACACTTCCTGTTTGCCCATCAACACACCTGAACACTTCCTGTTTGATCATCAACACACCTGAACACTTCCTGTTTGCTCATCAACACACCTGAACACTTCCTGTTTGCTCATCAACACACCTGAACACTTCCTGTTTGATCATCAACACACCTGAACACTTCCTGTTTGCTCATCAACACACCTGAACACTTCCTGTTTGATCATCAACACACCTGAACACTTCCTGTTTGATCATCAACACACCTGAACACTTCCTGTTTGCTCATCAACACACCTGAACACT
>NC_072453.1:18904207-18907564 GCF_027596085.1 Anoplopoma fimbria
AGGCAATCTTTGACTGGATGTCAATCAGCCCTTGGCCGCCTTCCTCAACCGGCAGGTACAGAGCTGCTGCTCGGACCCAGTGCCGGCCAGACCAGAAAAAGTCCACGATGGCTCTTTGTATGTCTTCCATCAGGCCCCTTGGTGGCGTCAGAGCGATAAGTCTGTGCCAAAGAGTCGAGGCGACTAAGTTATTGGCAACCAGAACCCTTCCCCTATACGACAACTGGGGTAGCAACCATTTCCATTTAGACAACCGAGCGCACACTTTCTCCTTCACTCCCTCCCAGTTCTTGGCTTGGAAGCCCTCAGTGCCTAAAAACACTCCCAGCACTTTCAATCCCTCTTTTCCCCACTCAAGTCCACCAGGCAGACTGGGCACTGCCTGTTCCCTCCACCGTCCTACCAACAAAGCCTCACTCTTAGCCCAGTTCACCCGTGCTGATGAGGCCTTCTCATAAGAGGACAAGGTGTCCTGTAAACAATGAATGTCCTCCTGACTGGAGACAAAAACACAAACATCGTCTGCATAAGCAGATACAGTAGGAGGACGGTCATGACTGGAGGACCCCGGCAGTGAGAGACCACTGAGCCGACCTCTCAACCTGCAGAGCAAGGGCTCAATGGCTAAGCTATAGAGTTGACCTGAAATAGGACAGCCCTGTCTTATCCCTCGCTGTACAGGGATTGGCCGACTCAGCCCTGCCCCTGTCTTCACCAAACACTGAGCACCACTGTACAATAAGGCAACCCAAGCCATAAAACCATCACCAAAACCAAAAGCCCTAAGTGCAGAAAACAAATAAGAGTGATCCACCCTATCAAAAGCTTTCTCTTGATCCAGAGACACAATCCCAAAATTTACACTATCATTCACACACAAGTCCAAAGTGTCTCTCATGAGGAAAATGTTGTCCATAATTGTCCTGCCGGGTACACAATAAGTCTGGTCTGGATTTACAACCAAGTCCAGGATGTCCTTCAGTCTATTTGATAAGGCTCTGGAAAGCACCTTATAGTCTGTACAAAGGAGGGCTACTGGCCTCCAGTTTTAAGTAAAGCCAAGTCTCCTTTCTTTGGCAACAGGGAAAGAACTGCTCGCTGACAGGAGACAGGAAGTGAGCCTGCTCTGAAACACTCTGTTAAAACACAATATAAATCAGGTCCAAGGGTACTCCAGAAACGTTTGAAGAAGTCAGCGGATAGGCCATCAATCCCTGGTGCCCTTCCCGATGCCATCTGGTTTACAGCAGCTGTCAGATCCTCCAGAGTCAGCTCACAATCCAGAGCAGCTCTCTCCTCTGGGCTGAGCTGAGGAAGCCCTTCCAAGAGCTCCTGCCGACACTCCATGCTGCACTGTTCCGCCCCAAAGAGATCAGCGTAGAACTCCATGGCATGGTTCCTCATCTCGCCCGGACTGGTGGTCACCCTGCCTCCAGGAAGCCTTAAGCAGGTCATCTGCTTCCTCTGTGCCACCGATCTCTCCAGGTTGAAAAAGAACGAGCTCGGGGCGTCCATGTCCTTCAGCTGGAGGAAGCGAGCCCTGACAAGTGCTCCCTTCACCCTCTCCTGCAGAAAGGAGCTCAGCTCCAACCTCTTCTCCTGCAGCAGTTGACCAGCAGCAGGATCTGAGTCCCTGCGTAGTCCCTCCTCTATGTCCCTGATGCTGGCCTCAAGCTTTTGAACTGCTGCCTTAATCTTGGAAGTGGAGTGGGAGGTGTACTGTTGGCAAAAAACACGAACTTGTGCTTTTCCAACCTCCCACCACAGCTTCAGAGAACTAAAGTCAGTTTTCCTGCTTTTCCACTGCAGCCAAAAGTTCTCAAAACTCTGGCAGAAAACACTGTCTTGCAGCAGCTTGTTGTTGAAAAGCCAGTAGGATTTGACCCTTTGACCTGGTGTAATGATCAGATCAACAGTGATGAGGTGGTGGTCAGTGAAGCCAACTGGAGTTATACTGCTGTGGAGTAATCTGGAGCTGAGACTGTGTGAAATGTAGATCCTGTCTAGTCTGGCTGCATTAACCCTGTTGTTGCTGACCCTCACCCATGTGTACTGTCTGGATTGTGGGTGTTTTGTTCTTCATGCGTCTAACAGGTCCAGGTGTGTGATGACCCTGTTGAGGCTCTGTGATGATTGCGGATGGGGTTCCTGACTTGTCCTGTCTACGGTAAAATCTAAAGTGCAGTTAAAATCACCACCAAGAACTAGTTGATCTTGCTGGTAATTCCTAAGCTCGTTGTCTAGCGTGGTGAAAAAAGCCACTCTGCCTGTTCCCTGGTTTGGGGCATATATATTTACAAAACAGAAGATAGAGCTCTCTATTTCTGCCCTGACAATAAGCAGCCGACCCTTCACCACCTCAGCAGAGGACAAGATGGTTGCTTTAGCAGTTGGTCTGAACAGCACAGCTACCCCTGCACTAATGTTAGTGCCATGGCTGAGGACACACGACCCATTCCACCATAAACCCCAATCTACATCGTCTGATGGAAGAGTATGTGTCTCCTGCAGAAACAACACATCAACCTGTTTTTGGGTAGAGACTTCCGATATCAGAGCTCTTTTGTTCCTATCTCTCCCACCGTTGATGTTTAGAGAACCGATTTTGAGGCTTTGCATGGAGAAGTCAGAGAGGAGAAACAGACAAATTGTAGCAAGCAGAGAGCAGTTCAGAAAACAAAACACCGTGATATACATGATCATTTTACTTTTTAGTCGTTCTAACAGTTTTTCCTTTTTGTGTTTTTCTGAGACCCGTTATATGTTTTTGGAGGCGGAAACGTTTCCTCTCATCCAAGAGATCGAAACCTACCATTCTTTTAAGTACATCAACAGACCTTATGAACTTGGTTGTGTCGCTGAAATAGTCACTCACTTTGACAGACTTTTTGAATGTCTCATCAAGAAACAAGTTAATGTCTTCTAGGGAGTATAGATCTTTGTTTCTGTTGGGAGTTCCACTGATAGATATTGTGTCTGACTCAGAGTCATACTCCATGTTTTCTCCACATGACACCTGGCTGTTAGAAACACCCTGTTTCTCATTGGTGCTCACAGTGAGACTTGTGGAAGCTGCTTCTTCCACGTTTTCTGCTGGCTGGGGTTGTGCTTCAGTGTCTGCAGACTGAGATTCACTGTTCTCTGCAGCAACAGAAGCCTGTTGTTCCTCAGCTTGGCTCTGCTCATCTTCCTCCTCCGTGTCCCTAACCTCAGACTGTGAGCCAGTTACACCAGTTACATTTACACCAGTTACACCAGTTACATTTACACCAGTTACACCAGTTACATTTACACCAGCCACCGCGCCCGCGTCCCCCACAGATCCGCTAGCCGCCGGAGCGGCAAGAGGCGCTGCGG
>NC_072453.1:18917664-18920164 GCF_027596085.1 Anoplopoma fimbria
AAGGTGATGAAGTGAACCAACACAAAGAGTTCTCATTAAAGGTTGACCTCCGACCTTCTGAAGAGCTCGTTCTCCGTACAAGTACTACAGTATCAGCATCTAGATACACGTACCTCCAGTACCACAACAAGTACTACAGTATCAGCATCTAGATACACATACCTCCAGTACCACAACAAGTACTACAGTATCAGCATCTAGATACACGTACAGTACCACAACAAGTACATATCAGCATCTAGATACACGTACCTCCAGTACCACAACAAGTAAAAACTAGTTCATGCATTTGTTACCTCTAGACTAGATTACTGTAACTCCTTATTATCAGGCTGCTCTAATAGGTCTCTTAAATCTCTACAGTTGATCCAGAATGCTGCAGCACGTGTTCTGACAAACACTAAGAAAAGAGATCATATTACTCCAGTATTAGCTTCTCTGCACTGGCTCCCTGTTAAATCAAGAATAGAATAGAACACTCACCACTTTCAAGAGCAGGCTTAAGACCTTCCTTTCTGATAGCGCTTATAGTTAGGGCTGGTTCAGGTCTATAGTTAGGACTGGTTCAGGTCTATAGTTAGGACTGGTTCAGGTTTATAGTTAGGGCTGGTTCAGGTCTATAGTTAGGGCTGGTTCAGGTCTATAGTTAGGACTGGTTCAGGTCTATAGTTAGGACTGGTTCAGGTCTATAGTTAGGGCTGGTTCAGGTCTATAGTTAGGACTGGTTCAGGTTTATAGTTAGGACTGGTTCAGGTCTATAGTTAGGACTGGTTCAGGTCTATAGTTAGGACTGGTTCAGGTCTATAGTTAGGGCTGGTTCAGGTCTATAGTTAGGACTGGTTCAGGTTTATAGTTAGGACTGGTTCAGGTCTATAGTTAGGACTGGTTCAGGTCTATAGTTAGGACTGGTTCAGGTCTATAGTTAGGGCTGGTTCAGGTTTATAGTTAGGACTGGTTCAGGTCTATAGTTAGGACTGGTTCAGGTCTATAGTTAGGACTGGTTCAGGTTTATAGTTAGGACTGGTTCAGGTCTATAGTTAGGACTGGTTCAGGTCTATAGTTAGGACTGGTTCAGGTTTATAGTTAGGGCTGGTTCAGGTTTATAGTTAGGACTGGTTCAGGTTTATAGTTAGGACTGGTTCAGGTCTATAGTTAGGACTGGTTCAGGTCTATAGTTAGGGCTGGTTCAGGTCTATAGTTAGGGCTGGTTCAGGTTTATAGTTAGGACTGGTTCAGGTCTATAGTTAGGACTGGTTCAGGTTTATAGTTAGGACTGGTTCAGGTCTATAGTTAGGACTGGTTCAGGTCTATAGTTAGGGCTGGTTCAGGTTTATAGTTAGGACTGGTTCAGGTCTATAGTTAGGACTGGTTCAGGTTTATAGTTAGGACTGGTTCAGGTCTATAGTTAGGACTGGTTCAGGTTTATAGTTAGGACTGGTTCAGGTCTATTTAGGACTGGTTCAGGTCTATAGTTAGGACTGGTTCAGGTCTATAGTTAGGGCTGGTTCAGGTTTATAGTTAGGACTGGTTCAGGTCTATAGTTAGGACTGGTTCAGGTTTATAGTTAGGACTGGTTCAGGTTTATAGTTAGGACTGGTTCAGGTCTATAGTAGGACTGGTTCAGGTTTATAGTTAGGACTGGTTCAGGTCTATAGTTAGGACTGGTTCAGGTTTATAGTTAGGACTGGTTCAGGTCTATAGTTAGGACTAATTCAGGTCTATAGTTAAATGGTTCAGGTTTATAGTTAGGACTGGTTCAGGTTTATAGTTAGGACTGGTTCTGGTTTATAGTTAGGACTGGTTCAGGTTTATAGTTAGGACTGGTTCAGGTTTATAGTTAGGACTGGTTCAGGTTTATAGTTAGGACTGGTTCAGGTTTATAGTTAGGGCTGGTTCTGGTTTATAGTTAGGACTGGTTCAGGTTTATAGTTAGGACAATTTTTCAGGTCTATAAGTTAGGACTGGTTCAGGTCTATAGTTAGGACTGGTTCAGGTTTATAAAGGACTGGTTCCAGGCTCATAGTTAGGGCTGGTTCAGGTTTATAGTTAGGGCTGGTTCTTTATAGTTAGGACTGGTTCAGGTCTATTTGGACTGGTTCAGGTTTATAGTTAGGGATGGTTCAGGTTTATAGTTAGGACTGGTTCAGGTCTATAGTTAGGACTGGTTCAGGTTTATAGTTAGGACTGGTTCAGGTCTATAGTTAGGACTAAGGTTCTGGTCTGATAGTTAGGGCTGGTAAAAATCATATGGTTCAGGTCTATAGTTTTGTTCAGGTCTACTGGTTCAGGTCTATAGTTAGGACTGGTTCAGGTCTTCTTGATTAACAACACTGGTTCAGGTTTATTTAGTATTAGGACCTCTGGCTTGATTCTCACTGGTTCAGGTCTATAGTTAATGGACAATTCCAGGTCTATGGTTAGGACTGGTTCTTTATATAGTTGACTGGTTCAGGTTTATAGTTAGGACGGACTGGTTCAGGTTTATAGTTAGGACTGGTTC
>NC_072453.1:18932664-18955164 GCF_027596085.1 Anoplopoma fimbria
TATTATATTATAATTATTATTATTATATATTATTATATTATTATTATTATTATATCATTATTATATCATTATTATTATTATATTATTATGATTATTATTATGATTATTATTATTTTATTATTATTATACAATTATATAATTATTATTATTATGTTATGATTATTATATTATTATCATACACACACATATATATATATATATATATATGAATATATATATATGTGAGAGGTAAATGGTAAATGGACTGTACTTGTATAGCGCTTTTCTAGTCTTCCTACCACTCAAAGCTCTTTTACTAATTACTAATTACTAATCATTCACCCATTCACACCCATTCATACACCGATGGCACAGCCTTCGGGAAGTGTCTTGCCCAAGGACACATCGACATGGGCTGCCGGAGCCAGGGATCGAACCGCCGATCCTCTGATTGGAGGGACGACCCTGCTCTCCACTGAGCCACAGTCGCCCCAGAGGGTGAGAGGGATTGTCCAGGACGGCTCCGAGTGTGACCTTCATCCTCCTCTCACCCACTGACTCCAGACTGTCCAGCTCCAGACCACCACAGAGCTGGCTCTCCTCACCAGCTTGTTGAGCTTGTTGGCATCTCCAGTCCTGATGCCACCACCCCAGCACGCTACAGCGAAGAAGAGGGCGCTGGCTACCACAGACTGGTAGAAGAAGAGGGCGCTGGCTACCACAGACTGGTAGAAGAAGAGGGCACTGGTTACCACAGACTGGTAGAAGAAGAGGGCACTGGTTACCACAGACTGGTAGAAGAAGAGGGCACTGGTTACCACAGACTGGTAGAAGAAGAGGGCGCTGGTTACCACAGACTGGTAGAAGAAGAAAGAGGGCGCTGGTTACCACAGACTGGTAGAAGAAGAGGGCACTGGTTACCACAGACTGGTAGAAGAAGAGGAAGAGGGCACTGGTTACCACAGACTGGTAGAAGAAGAAGAGGGCACTGGTTACCACAGACTGGTAGAAGAAGAAGAGGGCACTGGTTACCACAGACTGGTAGAAGAAGAGGGCACTGGTTACCACAGACTGGTAGAAGAAGAGGGCACTGGTTACCACAGACTGGTAGAAGAAGAGGGCACTGGCTACCACAGACTGGTAGAAGAAGAGGGCACTGGTTACCACAGACTGGTAGAAGAAGAGGGCACTGGTTACCACAGACTGGTAGAAGAAGAAGAGGGCACTGGTTACCACAGACTGGTAGAAGAAGAGAAGAAGAGGACACTGGTTACCACAGACTGGTAGAAGAAGAGGGGCACTGGTTACCACAGACTGGTAGAAGAAGAGGGCACTGGTTACCACAGACTGGTAGAAGAAGAGGGCACTGGTTACCACAGACTGGTAGAAGAAGAAGGGGCACTGGTAGACTGGTAGAAGAAGAGGGCACTGGCTACCACAGACTGGTAGAAGAAGAAGAGGGCGCTGGTTACCACAGACTGGTAGAAGAAGAGGGCACTGGTTACCACAGACTGGTAGAAGAAGAGGGCACTGGTTACCACAGACTGGTAGAAGAAGAGGGCACTGGTTACCACAGACTGGTAGAAGAAGAGGGCACTGGTTACCACAGACTGGTAGAAGAAGAGGGCACTGGTTACCACAGACTGGTAGAAGAAGAGGGCACTGGTTACCACAGACTGGTAGAAGAAGAGGGCACTGGTTACCACAGACTGGTAGAAGAAGAGGGCACTGGTTACCACAGACTGGTAGAAGAAGAAGAGGGCACTGGTTACCACAGACTGGTAGAAGAAGAAGAGGGCACTGGTTACCACAGACTGGTAGAAGAAGAAGAGGGCGCTGGTTACCACAGACTGGTAGAAGAAGAGGGCACTGGTTACCACAGACTGGTAGAAGAAGAGGGCACTGGTTACCACAGACTGGTAGAAGAAGAAGGGCACTGGTTACCACAGACTGGTAGAAGAAGAAGAGGCACTGGTTACCACAGACTGGTAGAAGAAGAGGGCACTGGTTACCACAGACTGGTAGAAGAAGAGGACACTGGTTACCACAGACTGGTAGAAGAAGAGGGCACTGGTTACCACAGACTGGTAGAAGAAGAGGGCACTGGTTACCACAGACTGGTAGAAGAAGAGGGCACTGGTTACCACAGACTGGTAGAAGAAGAAGACTGGGCACTGGCTACCACAGACTGGTAGAAGAAGAGGGCACTGGTTACCACAGACTGGTAGAAGAAGAGGGCGCTGGTTACCACAGACTGGTAGAAGAAGAGGGCACTGGTTACCACAGACTGGTAGAAGAAGAGGGCACTGGTTACCACAGACTGGTAGAAGAAGAGGTTACCACAGACTGGTAGAAGAAGAGGGCACTGGTTACCACAGACTGGTAGAAGAAGAAGGGCACTGGTTACCACAGACTGGTAGAAGAAGAAGGGGCACTGGTTACCACAGACTGGTAGAAGAAGAGGACACTGGTTACCACAGACTGGTAGAAGAAGAAGACTGGTAGGGAGGGCACTGGTTACCACAGACTGGTAGAAGAAGAAGAGGGCACTGGTTACCACAGACTGGTAGAAGAAGAAGAGGGCACTGGTTACCACAGACTGGTAGAAGAAGAAGAGGGCACTGGTTACCACAGACTGGTAGAAGAAGAGGTTACCACAGCACTGGTTACCACAGACTGGTAGAAGAAGAGGGCGCTGGTTACCACAGACTGGTAGAAGAAGAGGGCACTGGTTACCACAGACTGGTAGAAGAAGAAGAGGGCACTGGTTACCACAGACTGGTAGAAGAAGAGGGCACTGGTTACCACAGACTGGTAGAAGAAGAAGAGGGCACTGGTTACCACAGACTGGTAGAAGAAGAAGAGGGCACTGGTTACCACAGACTGGTAGAAGAAGAGGGGCACTGGTTACCACAGACTGGTAGAAGAAGAGGGCACTGGTTACCACAGACTGGTAGAAGAAGAGGGCCACTGGTTACCACAGACTGGTAGAAGAAGAGGGCACTGGCTACCACAGACTGGTAGAAGAAGAGGGCACTGGTTACCACAGACTGGTAGAAGAAGAGGGCACTGGTTACCACAGACTGGTAGAAGAAGAAGAGGGCACTGGTTACCACAGACTGGTAGAAGAAGAGGGCACTGGTTACCACAGACTGGTAGAAGAAGAGGGCACTGGTTACCACAGACTGGTAGAAGAAGAGGGCACTGGTTACCACAGACTGGTAGAAGAAGAAGAGGGTACTGGTTACCACAGACTGGTAGAAGAAGAAGAGGGCACTGGTTACCACAGACTGGTAGAAGAAGAGGACACTGGTTACCACAGACTGGTAGAAGAAGAAGAGGGCACTGGTTACCACAGACTGGTAGAAGAAGAAGAGGGCGCTGGTTACCACAGACTGGTAGAAGAAGAAGAGGGCACTGGTTACCACAGACTGGTAGAAGAAGAAGAGGGCACTGGTTACCACAGACTGGTAGAAGAAGAGGGCACTGGTTACCACAGACTGGTAGAAGAAGAGGGCGCTGGTTACCACAGACTGGTAGAAGAAGAGGGCACTGGTTACCACTGGTAGACTGGTAGAAGAAGAAGAAGAGGGCACTGGTTACCACAGACTGGTAGAAGAAGAGGGACTGGTAGAAGAAGAGGGCTGGTTACCACAGACTGGTAGAAGAAGAAGGGGCACTGGTTACCACAGACTGGTAGAAGAAGAAGAGGGCACTGGTTACCACAGACTGGTAGAAGAAGAGGGCACTGGTTACCACAGACTGGTAGAAGAAGAGGGCACTGGTTACCACAGACTGGTAGAAGAAGAGGGCACTGGTTACCACAGACTGGTAGAAGAAGAGGGCGCTGGCTACCACAGACTGGTAGAAGAAGAGGGCACTGGTTACCACAGACTGGTAGAAGAAGAGGGCACTGGTTACCACAGACTGGTAGAAGAAGAAGAGGGCACTGGTTACCACAGACTGGTAGAAGAAGAGGACTGGTTACCACAGACTGGTAGAAGAAGAGGACACTGGTTACCACAGACTGGTAGAAGAAGAGGACACTGGTTACCACAGACTGGTAGAAGAAGAGGGCACTGGTTACACTGGTTACCACAGACTGGTAGAAGAAGAGGGCACTGGTTACCACAGACTGGTAGAAGAAGAGGGCACTGGTTACCACAGACTGGTAGAAGAAGAAGAGGGCACTGGTTACCACAGACTGGTAGAAGAAGAAGGGGTAGAAGAAGAGGGCACTGGTTACCACAGACTGGTAGAAGAAGAGGGCACTGGTTACCACAGACTGGTAGAAGAAGAAGAGGGCGCTGGTTACCACAGACTGGTAGAAGAAGAAGAGGGCACTGGACTGGTACCACAGACTGGTAGAAGAAGAAGAGGGCACTGGTTACCACAGACTGGTACCACAGACTGGTAGAAGAAGAAGAGGGCACTGGTTACCACAGACTGGTAGGAGAAGAGGGCACTGGTTAGGTCCTTTCCTGTAGAGGGCAGTGTTGTGTGTCCAGTCCAGTTTATTGTTGATCTGCACCCCAAGGTGCTTGTAGGACTCAACCCTCTCCACCCCCCTCCCTGAAGGAAAACAGGGACAGGGGGGCTTCTGTTCCTCTGGTAGTCCACCACAAGCTCCTCCTCTCTGTACTCCTCCTCTCTGTACTCCTCCTCTCTGTACTCCTCCTCTCGGTACTCCTCCTGTACTCCTCCTCTCTGTACTCCTCCTCTCTGTACTCCTCCTCTCTCTCTGTACTCCTCCTCTCGGTACTCCTCCTCTCTGTACTCCTCCTCTCGGTACTCCTCCTCTCTGTACTCCTCCTCTCTGTACTCCTCCTCTCTCCTCCTCTCTGTACTCCTCCTCTCGGTACTCCTCCTCTCTGTACTCCTCCTCTCTGTACTCCTCCTCTCGGTACTCCTCTCTGTACTCCTCCTCTCGGTACTCCTCTCGGTACTCCTCTCTGTACTCCTCCTCTATGTACTCCTCCTCTCGGTACTCCTCCTCTCTGTACTCCTCCTCTCGGTACTCCTCCTCTCTGTACTCTCCTCTCTGTACTCCTCCTCTCGGTACTCCTCTCCTCCTCTATGTACTCCTCCTCTCGGTACTCCTCCTCTCTGTACTCCTCCTCTCGGTACTCCTCTCGGTACTCCTCTCTGTACTCCTCCTCTATGTACTCCTCCTCTCGGTACTCCTCCTCTCGGTACTCCTCCTCTCGGTACTCCTCCTCTCGGTACTCCTCCTCGTTGTCCCTGGTGATACATCCAACAATGGAGGAGTCATCGGAGAACTTCTGGAGGTGAAGAGGAACGGTGCCAGAACAGTTCCTTGTTGCTGATCACAGACTCAGAGATGATGATGAAGATGATGATGATGATGATGATGATGATGATGTTTTGCTTTCAGAAGCGACTGTGTTTGGGGGCGGAGCTCCATGTGACTGAGTGTCCAATGGATACGTCGCACACCTTTTCAGTGTCCAATCAGCAACAGGAACAGCAGGTGAGTCCAGGTCGTCATGACAACAGTTCACAGATCAATAATATTAATGGATGTACATATAAATATGTATATATCTGGATGAACTCGTTTACAGGGAAGTCCCAGAACCCAAGGTTTATTTACACAGCAAACAAACAAACAAACAAACAAACAAAGGACATAATAATGAATAAATAAACAGTTAAAGGTGAATCCAGTCACAGCGACTCATCAGTAATGAACCTGAATAAAGACTGACGTGTGTGTGTGTGTGTGTGTCTGTGTGTGTGTGTGTGTGTGTGTGTGTGTGTGTGTGTGTGTCTCTGTGTGTGTGTGTGTGTGTGTGTGTGTGTCTCTGTGTGTGTGTGTCTGTGTGTGTGTGTGTGTGTGTCTCTGTGTGTGTGTGTGTGTGTCTCTGTGTGTGTGTGTCTCTGTATGTGTGTGTGTGTGTGTCTCTGTGTGTGTCTGTGTGTGTGTAGGTGGGCGTGGTCCGGTCCAGACCTCCTCTCTGCTGTCCTCGGTGTCTTGGAGGAGAACCCGTGAGTTCTGATATCTTTATTGATTATTAGTCGTATTGATGTTTATCTGACGCTGAGGTCAAAGGTCGGTGGAAACAGGACATCATTTATTGGTTGATAGCAGCACTAGCTTAGCTGATAACGGTTTCCATGGAGATAAGCCCCTCCCCCTCCATGGCGTCTCTGTGAGTGATGTAAATAAACGGTCCTGTGAGGTGAACATTGGCTCAGCTTCATCTCTGCTGGGTCAAAGGTCAAACATCAACTCTGATCAAAGTAAAAACATTTGAATAAACTAAAGAGGAACAAATAGTCTTTATTCAAAAACATCCAAATATCATCATGTTTAAATGTTTTAATGTTTAAATGTTTAAATGTTTTAAATGTTTTAATGTTTAAATGTTTTAATGTTTTAATGTTTAAATGGTCTTTATATTTGTTCTTCCTGTTTGTCAGTGGAATTAAAGTTTATTAAACTCATGTTTCATGTTTCAGGGTCACATCAACCACATCATGGGCCTCTGAGGAGGAGGAGGAGGAGGAGGAGGAGGAGGGGCCCCTTTAGGGTCCTCTGACTCGTCTAGACTCACAGCCGTCCAATGACACTTCACTCCCTGATGATGTAATCATGACCCCGCCCACTGACAGGGCCAATCAGGTGCTCCTCTTGTAAGATAAGATAAGATAAGATAAGATAATCCTTTATTAGTCCCACAGTGCAGAGAGGACATAAACTAGAGACACAGTGAAGAACAAGATCAAAACAAGTATTATAAATAAGTAATAACACAGTAGAGAATATTAAATAACTCAAATATTATATAAACAGACAGAATAATTGTAGTATTGTACAGTGTAGTGGACATATTTCTATATTGCACAGATTTATATAGTTGTTTTTTAGTGTCGTGGTCTGCTGGGAGCAGAGCTGGTTGTGCAGCCTGACAGCAGCAGGAAGGAAGGACCTGCAGTACCTCTCCTTCACCACCGGGGGTGAAGGAGCTGCACAGAGCTGCCAGGGTGTCCTGCATGGGGTGAGAGGTGTTGTCCATCAGGGATGACAGCTTGGCCATCACCCTCCTGTCTCCCACCACCTCCACCGTAACCAGTGGACACCCCAGCACACTGCTGGCCTTCTGAACCAGTTTGTTGAGTCTCCTCCTGTTGTCTGTTGAGACCTCCATAGAAGATGTCTGAAGCCACCAGAGTGACAGAAGGTCCTCAGGAGTTCTCCCTGCCCTGATTCTCTTTAACATTCCTCCGTTTCCAGAGCTTTCAACCATCTCTCATGTCCTTCCTCAGCCGTCATGGAGACTCGTTATCACATGACATCCACTTTTTTAGTTTGCCACAAAATGAGTGTTTGTTGGTGTGTTTAAGGACAATCGGACATCTGAGTTTGATTATTTTGTTCTGTCTTTACGTTGATCTTCATCAGAAGATTAAATGTAAATAAATCAAACAACCAGATTCATGACTTTCTACCTTCAGAGCTCCTTTCCAGCGGCTCTCTCTCAGTGCTCAGATATCCTGGTGGCTTTGAACGCACCATCGTGTAGAGCGGGAATCGGCAGAAAGGCTTTTTAAAAGCACAGACTCTGTGTCGAGCTCAGTGAGCTGCAGTATAAGCCCCGCCCCCTCTGCCTCTCCCATCCAATCATACGGCCTTCCTCCTCCTACCTTTCGTCTGCTGGTTCACGCCTGACACGGTCAGTGATTTGACCTTTGACCTCCAGGCTGCCTCTGATCCTCATCGACCACTAAAGGGCTCATACACTGTTTCACGTCAGCCTTGTTCAGCACCTGAGCTGTTAGCTCGTTAACCTAGCTCGGTGGCTAACTCTCCAAAGCTGTTTTTAGATTTAGAACCAGTAGAGTTCTCTAGTGTTTGTTAGAACCAGTAGAGTTCTCTAGTGTTTGTTAGGGGCGGCTGTGGCACATAAGGTAGAGCGCTTGTCCCGTAACCACAAGGTTGGTGGTTCAAACCCCTCTACCGGCAACATGCCGAGGTGTCCTTGAGCGAGACACCTAACCCCAAGTTGCTCCCCGGGCGCTTCATTGCAGCCCACTGCTCCTCCGGGATGGTTAAATGCAGAGAAATAATTTCCCCATTGTGGGACTAATAAAGGATTGATTATTATTATAGAACCAGTAGAGTTCTCTAGTGTTTGTTAGAACCAGTAGAGTTCTCTAGTGTTTGTTAGAACCAGTAGAGTTCTCTAGTGTTTGTTAGAACCAGTAGAGTTCTCTAGTGTTTGTTAGAACCAGTAGAGTTCTCCAGTGTTTGTTAGAACCAGTAGAGTTCTCTAGTGTTTGTTAGAACCAGTAGAGTTCTCTAGTGTTTGTTACAACCAGTAGAGTTCTCTAGTGTTTGTTACAACCAGTAGAGTTCTCCAAGTCGACTTTTCAAACATTATGTCCAGAAAGAATCTTATCTCATATAAAATATGTCCAGTATAATTCTGGGTCATAATTAAAAAATGAATCTAAGGGATCCATGACGATTGTCTGCTGATGTAGTTTTTGTATCTCTGGCTTCAGTGTCCGTCGGCTCTTAAAGGGATTCTTTGTTAATCTCTCTGAGACCAGAATCCTCCCAGTAAACCTGTTTAAGAGGTTTCTGTCTGCTGGACATTAAAAAGCTAAAACTGTTTTTGTTGAAGTTGATTTTTAAAATCCTGACTGATGTATTTTCCCGTAGTGACTCATTTTAAATGGTTCATTAAGAAGAAAATGAATATTCATGTTAATTTGTTCTCTAAAAAGTCTGAAATCTTCCTGTTTTGTAAATTTATATTTTTGTGAAACACACATTTTTATATTGTGAAGCGTTTTTTTATTAATCTGACTGAATGTAAGGCAGCTCTATTTTTAATGACATCATTTCCTGCCTTGGGGCTGACCAATCAGAGTGCAACATTTGTACTGCAGACTGATTTCAAAATAAAACATTTGACTGAAACTTCTCTGAAGTCTGTTTCCTTTTTACTGATGAAACAAAGAAAATAATGTTTCTCAATATCTGCTACTTAAAGATGCTATCAACATGGAGCGGGCTGAGCTAGCATCTAGCAGTGCTAACATGTTAAACAGTGCTGACATGTTAAACAGTGCTAACATGTTAAACAGTGCTAACATGTTAAACAGTGCTAACATGGTAAACAGTGCTGACATGTTAAACAGTGCTGTGGTAAACATGCTGACATGGTAAACAGTGCTAACATGTTAAACAGTGCTAACATGTTAAACAGTGCTGACATGTTAAACAGTGCTAACATGTTAAACAGTGCTAACATGGTAAACAGTGCTGACATGTTAAACAGTGCTAACATGTTAAACAGTGCTGACATGTTAAACAGTGCTAACATGTTAAACAGTGCTAACATGTTAAACAGTGCTGACATGGTAAACAGTGCTAACATGGTAAACAGTGCTAACATGTTAAACAGTGCTAACATGGTAAACAGTGCTAACATGGTAAACAGTGCTAACATGTTAAACAGTGCTAACATGGTAAACAGTGCTAACATGTTAAACAGTGCTGACATGGTAAACAGTGCTAATGTTAAACATGGTAAACAGTGCTGACATGGTAAACAGTGCTAACATGTTAAACAGTGCTAACATGTTAAACAGTGCTAACAACAGTGCTGACATGTTAAACAGTGCTAACATGGTAAACAGTGCTAACATGTTAAACAGTGCTAACATGTTAAACAGTGCTAACATGTTAAACAGTGCTGACATGGTAAACAGTGCTAACATGGTAAACAGTGCTAACATGGTAAACAGTGCTGACATGTTAAACAGTGCTAACATGTTAAACAGTGCTAACATGTTAAACAGTGCTAACATGTTAAACAGTGCTAACATGTTAAACAGTGCTGACATGGTAAACAGTGCTGACATGTTAAACAGTGCTAACATGTTAAACAGTGCTAACATGGTAAACAGTGCTGACATGGTAAACAGTGCTAACATGTTAAACAGTGCTAACATGTTAAACAGTGCTAACATGGTAAACAGTGCTGACATGGTAAACAGTGCAAACAGTGCTGACATGTTAAACAGTGCTAACATGTTAAACAGTGCTGACATGTTAAACAGTGCTGACATGTTAAACAGTGCTGACATGTTAAACAGTGCTAACATGTTAAACAGTGCTAACATGGTAAACAGTGCTAACATGGTAAACAGTGCTAACAGAAGAACTGGAGGATGGGCACCACGCCGCTGCCGTAACCGCCACGAGGAGCGTGAGCTTACCAGTGGGTCACGCTCACGTGCACTAACATGTACGCTCACGTGCACTAAAACGCACGCGGCCGGCCGGTATTTGAACTCAGAGACTTCATTCTCTAATCAGGTCGACATTACTCCTCTACATCTTTATGCAGATGATAGTTATTGATCATCCTATACTATGACATACTTAATCAAACACTTGACAGATTTATATCTCAGGTGGGTTTTCTTTTTACCTATAAAATAAAGACAAAGAATGTTTCAAAACATTTAATAGTGATGACATCATTCATTCTGAACAACAAACAAATAACTGAGAAATGAAAGTGGAGTTCATCATGGATTCATTTTATGTTGAAAAACAACAATCAGAATCAGCCTGTTGACTCCGTCCAGAAGCCCCGCCCTCCTCAGCTGTCAATCACGGAGTCGGGTGAGGCTTGGCTCTCTTGGCAGGTGGAGCCCCCTGCTGGCTGGAGGCCTCACTGCAGGTCTTCATGGTGGAGATGATCCCACCGGCCGACTTCCTGGTTTCTAAACCAAAAGATGAAAGAACATTTCATTTAAACAGCACGTTAAATAACAAGTATCAGTAAGTATCGACAGTACAGAGAGAGGTAGAAGTACTCACCTCCGTGTAGTACAACTGACCGACAGGTGGAGGAAACGGCTTCTTTAGCGTCTCCATCGGACAAACCGAACAACAAAGCTCTGAGGAGGAGTATCAGGAGAACAACAGGAAGTACTACACGGTACTACATAGTACTACATACACAGAGTACTACACACACTGAGTCCTACATATACAGAGTACTACATACACAGAGTACTACATAGTACTACATACACAGAGTACTACATACACAGAGTACTACATACACTGAGTCCTACATATACAGAGTACTACATACACAGAGTACTACACACACTGAGTCCTACATATACAGAGTACTACATACACAGAGTACTACACACACTGAGTCCTACATATACAGAGTACTACATACACAGAGTACTACATACACATAGTACTACACACACTGAGTCCTACATAGTACTACATACAGTACTACATACTACATAGTACTACACACACAGAGTACTAGATACAGAGTATTGCAGTACTACACACACACACAGTATTGTAATACTACACACACACACACATAGTATTGTAATACTACACACACAGAGTATTGTAATACTACACACACACACACACACAGTATTGTAGTACTACACACACACACACACACACACAGAGTATTGTAGTACTACACACACACACACAGAGTATTGTAGTACTACACACACACACACACACACACACAGAGTATTGTAGTACTACACACACACACACACAGAGTATTGTAGTACTACACACACAAACAGGAAGTGGTTTCTGTTGTTGGTGAACCAATAGGAAGGATACAAGTTGGTGATGTCATAAGGTCCTCTGAGCTCCAGAGGCTGAGGACACATTATTGATTATTAGACATTGATCACACAGCTCTACTGATTACACATCATTATTGATTATTAGACATTGATCACACAGCTCTACTGATCACACATCATTATTGATTATTAGACATTGATCACACAGCTCTACTGATCACACATCATTATTGATTATTAGACATTGATCACACAGCTCTACTGATTACACATCATTATTGATTATTAGACATTGATCACACAGCTCTACTGATTACACATCATTATTGATTATTAGACATTGATCACACAGCTCTACTGATTACACATCATTATTGATTATTAGACATTGATCACACAGCTCTATTATTAGACATTGATCACACAGCTGATTATTATTATTAGACACATCATTATTGATTATTAGACATTGATCACACAGCTCGACTGATCACTGACCTTCTCGGCTGCACTGGACAGGATCACATTCTGAAAGACAGAGACAGTTTCAGGCTCCGCCTCCTCTGACATCATCATTACATCACTGAATGTGTCATAACACAGCTGGTCACCTACCTTCCCCTTACAGCTCTCCATCAGAGAGACGGCGTTGGCGATGGTGTAGCGCCTCCTGGTGGAGTCTCTGAGGGCTGCAGAGTACGACACCTCGAAGACCACGCCCCTTTCCACGGCCTGAACACACACGCAGTATTACACACGCACACACACACATATATATATATATATACGTATATATATATATATGTGTATATATATATATATATGTATATATATGTGTGTGTGTGTGTGTATGTTATATTTAATAATATCAATCTGACCCCGTTGACTGGCGCTCTCTTGAAGAAGAATGGAAGTTTCTCCGTCACCGAGATACAGATGATGTCAACATCATATAGCATACAGGCCGCCTGCACACACACACACACACACACACACACACACACACACACACACACACACACACACACACTGTATTTACATGTAGAAGTATTCAGATTCTTTACTTCAGTAAACAGAGTATTTTTACTGCAGTATCAGCATAAATATAAAATACTCTTAGTATTCAATTTGAAATACTACATTATTATTACATGTAGTGCTACCGTGTGTACTGTTAATAACTAGTCATAAAAACGTGTTGTACTTTATGTGTAGTACCTGAATGTAGTGCAGTATAAAGTAGTACAACATAGAAATACTCGAGTGTCCTTGAATCTCACATGAAAGAGTTTCTCTGTCGTCGGCTGGACGGCGAGGAGGTCGAAGTGACGATACTCTGCAGCGTTTGGCCTCTGAACACACACACACACACACACACACACACACACACACACACACACACACACACACACACACACACACACACACACACACACACACACACACACACACACACACACACACACACACATATATATAAAAAATCAATAAACAGATGATGATCAGCACATAGATGATACCGTTGGGCTTTTATTCTGAAGATATCAGTGTATTGATCGGTTGGCTGGGAGAAGTAAATATCTACATCCTGAGAGACTTCAAAATAAAAGCAACACTCACAAAGTGACTGGAGTCTGACATCACAACCGTCAGTCTGTTCAGCACTCTGATTGGACGAGACCGACCCTGACGGAGACAGAGACAGGTGTTAACCAACCACATCACAGACAGTCACCATCACATCATCACCACCATCACCATCACATCATCATCATCATCATCATCATCACCACCATCATCATCACCATCACCATCATCACCACCACCATCACCACCATCATCATCATCATCATCATCATCATCATCGTACCATCATCATCATCACCATCACCAGCTCATCATCAGATCATTGATCGGTGTCGGGGTTGGAATCTCCTGCAAACGGGAAATAAAACATTGTTCCATAATGAAGTCGGTCATGACTCTTCTCTCCAGATTAGTTTAATAGTTTTGATGATAAACTAAGAATGTTTTAATGATTAAATAAACAGGCTGGAGTTCTCTGTGTGTCCCTGAACGCACCACACAGGTGATACTCACCTGTTTCTTTTTGGCCGTCGGTTCAAACACGTAGTTGATGGCGACTGTTGAGAAACCGACTGCAGGAAGAAAACACACAACCTCACCATCTTCATCTTCATCAGTGAACATGCTGCTGACCCTTCAGTGACGTTCAGGTTCCTCTGATTTAAACTGTTTGTTGGGTCATTCACGCGGCCGAATGTTCCACTTTATCTGATTAGTCTGAATGATGTGTTCAATAATATTATATTTCATCTCCACTGTGACCAATAACCAGATAAACGTTAAACACAGGGCTCCAACATGGAGACAACATATATATATATAAATATTTATATATATAAATATATATATAAACATATATAAATGGAAATACAACATATATATATATAATTAAACACAGGGCTCCAACATGGAGACCACATATATATATGAATATACATGTATATTTATATATATAAATATACATATATATTTATATATATAAATATATATTTATATAAATATATATATATAATATATATATATATATAACGACATTTATATATATTTCAGCACTATATTTAACAGGGTAAATGTTAAACACAGGGCTCCAACATATATATATATATCTTTCTATATATTTATATATATATATAAATATGTTATATTTAACAGGTAAATGTTGTATAGTTTCTGAACGCAGTCCAGTAGGAGACTTTATATTATTATGATTATTATTATTATTATTATTATTATATATATATATATATAACGCAGTCCTCTAGGAGACTTTATATTATTATGATTATTATTATTATATATATATATATATAACGCAGTCCTCTAGGAGACTTTATATTATTATTATTATTATTATTATTATATATATATATCTAGGAGATTATTATTATTATTATGATATTATATTATTATATATATATATCTAGGAGACTTTATATTATTATGATTATTATTATATATATATATATATAACGCAGTCCTCTAGGAGACTTTATATTATTATGATTATTATTATTATATATATATATATATAACGCAGTCCTCTAGGAGACTTTATATTATTATGATTATTATTATTATGATTATTATTATATATATATATATCTAGGAGACTTTATATTATTATTATTATGATTATTATTATTATTATATATATATATATATAACGCAGTCCTCTAGGAGACTTTATATTATTATTATTATTATTATTATTATATATATATATATATATAACGCATAGATTTATATTATTATGATTATTAGGAGACTTTATTATTATTATTATATATATATATATATAATTATTAGGAGACTTTATTATTATATATATATATATATATAACGCAGTCCACCAGGAGACTTTATATTATTATTATTATTATTAGACTTTATATATTATTATTATATATATTATATATATAACGCAGTCCACCAGGAGACTTAAACACGTGGATCTCCCCCCGCTCCGGACCGGGCCCCGGTGCTCGCTGTCTCTGTGGCCGCTCAGCAGGCTCCAGAGCCCGGCCGCAGAGAGCGTGTTCCCCGCAGAGACTCACGGTGCGCGGCGGTCTGGATCAGGCTCCTCATGCTGCTGCTCTCCGCAGAGAACAGAACGTTCAGGTCCATAAACACCGCCATGCTGCCGAGCCACGGCCGCACGGCCTGCTGGGACATGTAGTGCTCATCTGTGGGAGATGTAGTGCTCATCTCTGGGAGATGTAGTCCTCATCTGCGGGAGATGTAGTCCTCATCTATGGGAGATGTAGTCCTCATCTAGGGGAGATGTAGTCCTCATCTCTGGGAGATGTAGTCCTCATCTCTGGGAGATGTAGTCCTCATCTGTGGGAGATGTAGTCCTCATCTGGGGAGATGTAGTCCTCCTCATCTGGGGGAGATGTAGTCCTCATCTCTGGGAGATGTAGTCCTCATCTGTGGGACATGTAGTCCTCATCTGGGGGAGATGTAGTCCTCATCTGGGGGAGATGTAGTCCTCATCTGCGGGAGATGTAGTCCTCATCTCTGGGAGATGTAGTCCTCATCTAGTCCTCATCTGGGAGATGTAGTCCTCATCTGGGGGAGATGTAGTCCTCATCTGTGGGAGTTGTAGTTTTCACATGTGGGAGATGTAGTCCTCAGATGTACATATATACATATTATGTATATATATATTATATATATATATATATATATATATTTTTATATATATTATATATTATATATATATAATACTAATAATAATATATATTATTTTATATAATATATATTATACATATATAATATATATATTATATATATATATATATATATATATATATATATATATATATATATATTATATATATAAATATAATCATTGTCTGATCAGATAATCTCATGTGTTTCATTCTTTGTTTGTTTCTCTTCTTCGCTTGTTTCCTGCAGGGGGCAGAAATACGTCTGCTGCAAATAAACAGAGAAGAAGAAGAAGAAGAAGCAGCAGCAGAAGAAGAAGAAGAGGTCAAAGGTTGCACGCGGAGAAGAGAAGCGGTCGCAGGTAACGACACAAACACTTATAATAATAATGTGTTTAATATATAATAATATATATAATAATAATGTGTTTAATATATAATAATATATATAATATATAATGTGTTTAATATATAATAATATATATAATATATAATGTGTTTAATATATAATAATATATATAATATATAATGTGTTTAATATATAATAATGTATTTAATATATAATGTGTTTAATATATAATAATATATATAATATATAATGTGTTTAATATATAATAATATATATAATATATAATGTGTTTAATATATAATAATATATATAATATATAATGTGTTTAATATATAATAATATATATAATATATAATGTGTTTAATATATAATAATATATATAATATATAATGTGTTTAATATATAATAATATATATAATATATAATATATATATTTAATATATAATAATGTATTTAATATATAATGTGTTTAATATATAATAATAATGTATATATATATGTATAAATATATAATGTATTTAATATATAATAATATATATAATAATGTATTTAATATATAATGTGTTTAATATATAATAATGTATATAATATATAATGTGTTTAATATATAATAATGTATTTAATATATATAACAATGTGTTTAATATATAATGTATTTAATATATAATAATGTATTTAATATATATAATAATGTATAATATATATAATATATAATAATGTATTTAATATATATAATAATGTATATAATATATAATGTGTTTAATATATATAATAATGTATTTAATATATATAATAATGTATAATATATATAATAATGTATATAATATATAATAATGTATTTAATATATATAATAATGTATATAATATATAATGTGTTTAATATATATAATAATGTATTTAATATATATAATAATGTATATAATATATAATAATGTATAATATATAATAATGTATATAATATATAATAATGTATATAATATATAATAATGTATTTAATATATATAATAATGTATAATATATATAATAATGTATAATATATATAATAATGTATAATTTATATAATAATGCATTTAATATATATAATAATGTATAATATATATAATAATGTATTTAATATATATAATAATGTATATAATATATAATAATGTGTTTAATATATAATGTATATAATATATAATAATGTATTTAATATATATAATAATGTATAATATATATAATAATGTATAATATATATAATAATGTATAATTTATATAATAATGCATTTAATATATATAATAATGCATTTAATATATATAATAATGTATAATATATATAATAATGTGTTTAATATATATAATAATGCATTTAATATATATAATAATGTATAATATATATAATAATGTATAATATATATAATAATGTATTTAATATATATAATAATGTATAATATATATAATAATGTATTTAATATATATAATAATGTATAATATATATAATAATGTATTTAATATATATAATAATGTATAATATATATAATAATGTAATATATATAATAATGTATAATATATATAATAATGTATAATATATATAATAATGTATTTAATATATATAATAATGTATAATATAATAATGCATTTAATATATATAATAATGTATAATATATATAATAATGTATTTAATATATCTGGTCTGGTGTCTCTCTGAGGTCCAGACTCAGTCATTGTTTAACATAAACATATTCCTCCAGTAGCTCAGTGACCTCACAGAATAAATGTATTCATATTGAAATAGATCATGTGATGAAAGGACGAGGGTTCAGATGTTTATGTCACAATATCAGAATAAAATATCAAGAACTAGAGTCACGTCTGAAGTAACAGATATTTAAAGGGATCTGTGCTAAGCTAGGCTAACAGTTCCCTCCTGCTCCCAGTCTCTGTGCTAAGCTAGGCTAACAGTTCCCCCTGCTCCAGTCTCTGTGCTAAGCTAGGCTAACAGTTCCCCCTGCTCCAGTCTCTGTGCTAAGCTAGGCTAACAGTTCCCCCTGCTCCCAGTCTCTGTGCTAAGCTAGGCTAACAGTTCCCCTGCTCCCAGTCTCTGTGCTAAGCTAGGCTAACAGTTCCCCCTGTCTCTGTGCTAAGCTAGTCCCCCTCTCCCAGTCTCTGTGCTAAGCTAGGCTAACAGTTCCCCCTGCTCCCAGTCTCTGTGCTAAGCTAGGCTAACAGTTCCCCCTGCTCCAGTCTCTGTGCTAAGCTAGGCTAACAGTTCCCCCTGCTCCAGTCTCTGTGCTAAGCTAGGCTAACAGTTCCCCCTGCTCCCAGTCTCTGTGCTAAGCTAGGCTAACAGTTCCCCCTGCTCCAGTCTCTGTGCTAAGCTAGGCTAACAGTTCCCCCTGCTCCCAGTCTCTGTGCTAAGCTAGGCTAACAGTTCCCCCTGCTCCCAGTCTCTGTGCTAAGCTAGGCTAACAGTTCCCCCTGCTCCCAGTCTCTGTGCTAAGCTAGGCTAACAGTTCCCCCTGCTCCCAGTCTCTGTGCTAAGCTAGGCTAACAGTTCCCCCTGCTCCCAGTCTCTGTGCTAAGCTAGGCTAACAGTTCCCCCTGCTCCCAGTCTCTGTGCTAAGCTAGGCTAACAGTTCCCTCCTGCTCCCAGTCTCTGTGCTAAGCTAGGCTAACAGTTCCCCCTGCTCCCAGTCTCTGTGCTAAGCTAGGCTAACAGTTCCCCCTGCTCCCAGTCTCTGTGCTAAGCTAGGCTAACAGTTCCCCCTGCTCCCAGTCTCTGTGCTAAGCTAGGCTAACAGTTCCCCCTGCTCCAGTCTCTGTGCTAAGCTAGGCTAACAGTTCCCCCTGCTCCCAGTCTCTGTGCTAAGCTAGGCTAACAGTTCCCCCTGCTCCAGTCTCTGTGCTAAGCTAGGCTAACAGTTCCCCCTGCTCCCAGTCTCTGTGCTAAGCTAGGCTAACAGTTCCCCCTGCTCCCAGTCTCTGTGCTAAGCTAGGCTAACAGTTCCCCCTGCTCCCAGTCTCTGTGCTAAGCTAGGCTAACAGTTGCCCACTGCTCCCAGTCCTTATGATAAGCTAGGCTAGGTTTCCCACTGTATCCTGTCTTCGTGCTAAGCTAGGCTAACAGTTGCCCACTGTATCCTGTCTTCGTGCTAAGCTAGGCTAACAGTTTCCCACTGTATCCTGTCTTCGTGCTAAGCTAGGCTTCACACCGGTTCAGTGACAGCCATGTTGAGACCTCTGAAGATCGCCCGTCTGTCAACTCGCTGCTGCTCAAACTTTGTCTCCAGGATGAGGTTCAGTAACTGACTGACTGACTGACTGATTGATTGATTGATTGACTGACTGATTGATTGATTGACTGATTGATTGATTGACAGACTGATTGATTGACAGACTGATTGATTGATTGACAGACTGATTGATTGACAGACTGATTGATTGATTGACTGACTGACTGACTGATTGGTTGATTGATTGACTGACTGATTGATTGATTGACAGACTGATTGATTGACAGACTGATTGATTGATTGACTGACTGATTGATCTTCTCAGGTATGTGAACAGGCTGAAGGAGGATGATGAATTGTGTTCTGCAGCGCTGCAGAACGGTCACATGTTCCTGTTCCACCGTCTGTCACCTCTGCTGCAACGCACCCAGCAGGGAACCTTCAGACCAGCAACACTGATCACCTCAGGTACAGAACCCCAGAACCACTGATGGAGAACCTCAGAACGAAAGGTACAGAACCTCACAACCACAGGTGGAGAGCCTTAGAACGACAGATACAGAACCTCAGATGGAAAACCTTAGAATGACAGGTAGAGAACCAAAGAACCATAGATGGAGAACCTCAGAACCACAGGTGGAGAGCGATAGGAGAACCACAGGTAAAGAACCAAAGCTACAGGTGGAGAAGCACAGGTAGAGAACCTAAAGTAGAGAACCAAGAATACAGAAGCTCAGGAATGTCAGAACAGTAAGAGAACTTTGAAAACAGAATATCAGTAAAAAAGAGAATGAAAAAGACGAGGAGAACCTCAGAGAGAACCAGAACCGGAGGCTCCAACATGCTTCTCCTCTGTATGTTGTGTGTTCCAGACGTGCAGTCGATCCTGGAGAGACTCGGCTCAGAGAGAACCCTGCTGAAGGAGTCGGTTCTGATTGGCTGCTCTGAACAGAACCAGGTCCAGTTCTGTCTCGACGTCGGTAAGAACACATTGAAACGCTGTGAACTCTGTACAGTTTAGTGAGTCCCTGAATGCACCGCTCCACACTGACTGTGGGTTCTGGTGTTCTGGTCTGTGTTGGGTGTTCTAGGGGAACTGGATCAGGCAGCAGTAGAAGAAGAGTGTGGAGGAACCTTCATCAGTCTGAGGAAGTCCTTCTTTCTTCTGACAGGACGAGACGCTCCTCTAGTGGCCAAGGTGGGTACTACATGTACTACTGTGAGTACTACATGTACTACTGTTAGTACTACTGTGAGTACTACTGTGAGTACTACATGTACTACTGTTAGTACTACTGTTAGTACTACATGTACTACTGTGAGTACTACAACTGCACTGTGTGTAGTACATCTACTGTTGTGTATACAACATCTACTACTTTGTGTACTACAACATTAATATGTGTAGTACCTCTAGTACTGTGTGTACACCTGTTGGTGTAGAATGAAACTTCAGGGTCACTCTAGTTGTCGGGTCCTGACCCGGTTCTGTTCTTCAGGGTCAGGCTCTGCTGCGCTGGCATCAAACCAGCGGATTCTGCAGCGCCACCGGTGAGCCGACCCAACGCAACCAGGCAGGAAGTCAGAGAGTCTGCAGCAGCTCCGGCATCATCTACTATCCCAAGGTAACCACTGTAGACCAGGTCTGAACCGGAGCCAGACCAGCTGTAGACCAGGTCTGAACCGGAGCCAGACCAGCTGTAGACCAGGTCTGAACCGGAGCCAGACCAGCTGTAGACCAGGTCTGAACCGGATCCAAAACATATCCAGACCAGGTCCAAATGGAATCCAATCCAGAACTGACCCAGTACCAAAACCAGATCCAAACGGGATTCAGACTGGATGCAATCCAGATTCTAACCAGGCCTGAACCAGATCCAAACCAGATCTGAAACACCTCCAACCAGCTTGTAACCCTGTTCTTGGTGGTGTGTCTGTAGTTCCAGTCTGGAGCGGACTGGTTTTGACTGGTTTCTCCTGGTTTTCCTCCAGATGTCTCCAGTGGTGATCGTCCTGGTGTCTGATGGGAAACGGTGTTTGTTAGGCCGGCAGTCGTCCTTTCCTCAGGGGATGTACAGCGCTCTGGCCGGCTTCTGTGACATGGGTCAGTCCTACCTGTCTACGGTCCTACCTGTCTACTGTTCTACCTGTCTACGGTTCTACCTGTCTACTGTCCTACCTGTCTACGGTCCTACCTGTCTACGGTTCTACCTGTCTACGGTTCTACCTGTCTACTGTCCTACCTGTCTACTGTCCTACCTGTCTACTGTCCTACCTGTCTACTGTTCTACCTGTCTACTGTCCTACCTGTCTACTGTTCTACCTGTCTACTGTCCTACCTGTCTACGGTCCTACCTGTCTACGGTTCTACCTGTCTACGGTTCTACCTGTCTACGGTCCTACCTGTCTACGGTCCTACCTGTCTACGGTTCTACCTGTCCTACCTGTCTACGGTCCTACCTGTCTACTGTCCTACCTGTCTACGGTTCTACCTGTCTACTGTCCTACCTGTCTACTGTTCTACCTGTCTACTGTCCTACCTGTCTACTGTCCTACCTGTCTACTGTTCTACCTGTCTACTGTTCTACCTGTCTACTGTCCTACCTGTCTACTGTCCTACCTGTCTACTGTTCTACCTGTCTACTGTCCTACCTGTCTACTGTTCTACCTGTCTACTGTCCTACCTGTCTACTGTTCTACCTGTCTACTGTCCTACCTGTCTACTGTTCTACCTGTCTACGGTCCTACCTGTCTACTGTCCTACCTGTCTACTGTCCTACCCGTCTACAGTTCAACCTGTCTACAGTCCTACCTGTCTACTGTTCTACCTGTCTACTGTTCTACCTGTCTGTCCTACCTGTCTACAGTCCTACCTGTCTACTGTCCTACCTGTCTACAGTCCTACCTGTCTACTGTCCTACCTGTCTACTGTCCTACCTGTCTACTGTCCTACCTGTCTACAGTCCTACCTGTCTACTGTCCTACCCGTCTACAGTTCAACCTGTCTACAGTCCTACCTGTCTAATTACCCATCTGTCTCAGCTCACCTGGTTTCATGTCTGTCTGTGGGTGTTCC
>NC_072453.1:18962664-19020571 GCF_027596085.1 Anoplopoma fimbria
AACACACACACACACGTTAACACACACACACTCACATTACTGTACGGGTCCGACACCACGGCTGATCCCAGACGGGCGATGTTCAGCTTCCTCTCGTTGACCTTTTGAACTCTGAGCTCTTCTCTCTGCTCCGCCGTCAGGGTCTCCGGCTCTGAGGAGGAGGTTCACCATGAGACCCTCTAAGACCACCAGAGACCACATGGGCGGTCCTCAAGACATCACTGATTATTATTATCACTATTATAACAATTATCATTATTATTATTATGATCATCATCATTATTATCATTATTATTATCATTAATACTACAGTTACTATTAGTAGTACAACTAGTTACTACTAGTAACTAGTTGTACTACTACAGTTGCTATGAGCTCTATATATCAGATGTGAAGCACTCTGAGTGGCATTCAGGTCCTCAATAAAAATAGTAAATCATTGTTATTTATGTCCAGTTAATATGAATATTTATTTCGGTTTGTTTTCTAACACAGGTTTCTGGTAATGACTTCATATTAAATATAGAAAAGCTTCTCGTGTTATTAACTGGGTAACAGTGAGCTAGGCTTCAGGGTCAAAGGTCATTCATACCGTCTTCAAACTCCGCCTCGTCAGCAGCCGCCTCCTCCTCCTCTTCCTCCTCCTCCTCCTCCTGCTTTTTGATGACTTCAAACAAACACATTGATCTTATGAATGACTTGTATAACTAATATGTTGCACAACATTAAACAATAGGTCATCGATAGGTGATCGATAGGTGATCATCGATAGGTCATAGGTCATCGATAGGTGATCAATAGGTGATCGATAGGTGATCGATAGGTCATCGATAGGTCATCGATAGGTCATCGATAGGTCATCGATAGGTGATCGATAAAGGGGCGGTACCTCTCTCGAAGCTCTGAGGGACGACTCCTCTCCGGTCTTTGATTGGCAGCAGGTGGATCACCTCCTTCTCCTCCGTCCTCCTCAGCTTCCTGGGAACCTTCTCGTAGCCCCGCATCACCTCCGAGCTCCTCTTCTTCCCACTGTGCACCGGCCCGCTGGGACGCCCCGCCGCCGAAACAAGCACACCTCAGTCACTGACATCCTTTACATGCATCGTCTTTAATCTGTGTCCCTGTGTGCGTTTGTTTTCTACACGTCTGTGTCCCTGTGTGCGTTTGTTTTCTACAGGTCTGTGTCCCTGTGTGCGTTTGTTTTCTACACGTCTGTGTCCCTGTGTGCGTTTGTTTTCTACATGTTACCCTGTGTGCTTTGTTTTCTACATGTTGTGTCCCTGTGTGCGTTTGTTTTCTACACGTCTGTGTCCCTGTGTGCGTTTGTTTTCTACATGTTATGTCCCTGTGTGCGTTTGTTTTCTACATGTTATGTCCCTGTGTGCGTTTGTTTTCTACATCCCTGTGTCTACATGTTGTGTCCCTGTGTGCGTTTGTTTTCTACATGTTATGTCCCTGTGTGTCGTTTGTTTTCTACATGTTGTCTGTGTCCCTGTGTGCGTTTGTTTTCTACAGGTCTGTGTCCCTGTGTGCGTTTGTTTTCTACATGTTATGTCCCTGTGTGTGTTTGTTTTCTACATGTTATGTCCCTGTGTGCGTTTGTTTTCTACATGTTATGTCCCTGTGTGCGTTTGTTTTCTACATGTTATGTCCCTGTGTGCGTTTGTTTTCTACATGTTGTGTCCCTGTGTGCGTTTGTTTTCTACATGTTATGTCCCTGTGTGCGTTTGTTTTCTACAGGTCTGTGTCCCTGTGTGCGTTTGTTTTCTACACGTCTGTGTCCCTGTGTGCGTTTGTTTTCTACATGTTATGTCCCTGTGTGCGTTTGTTTTCTACATGTTATGTCCCTGTGTGCGTTTGTTTTCTACATGTTATGTCCCTGTGTGCGTTCGTTTTCCACACCTATCAAAGGTGTTTCTAACAGACAACCAGCAAAGCGTTTGCGTTACCATGACGACAGGTCTCTGGTGACGAAGGAGGCCTGGCGGGCCATGGCGGTCATCGCCGCTACGTCGTCTTCCTCCATCATGTCGGTCGGCAGACTCTCCAGAAACTCCTCATCCTCCTCTTCCTCTGTAGGACACATTGATCAGGTGA
Source organism: Anoplopoma fimbria (assembly GCF_027596085.1). Classification (NCBI taxonomy): domain Eukaryota; kingdom Metazoa; phylum Chordata; class Actinopteri; order Perciformes; family Anoplopomatidae; genus Anoplopoma; species Anoplopoma fimbria. Next base: position 18,964,762 of record NC_072453.1, read on the forward strand.
GAACAGGTTCAGAGCAATGCATTCTGGGAAAACACCCCATTCTACACGCCCCCTCACCGGGTCTCTTCCTGTACGTCTCCAGTGGGCGGGGCGTCCTGATGACGGCGTCCTTCACCGCCTGACGCAGCTTCTTCTGCTCCTTCCGTTGCTTCTTGGCGACGTTCTGCTGCTTATTCTGACGGTTCTTCAACTTGTTCTCCAGCTTCACGCCGCTCGTCTTCAGCAGACGGCGGAACGTCGGACGACGCTTCTTAGAACGAGGCTGTGGGGGGGGTTAAAGTTGTCTCTTTATTTTTAAGTGTTTCTGTGAAGAAGGTTCATCTGATCGTCTTTGAACCACTCGGTGCTTAAACGTTGTGTTTCATACTTCTGCACTTTATGGATGAGATCAGAAAACATTATATATTTCATATATATATATATATATATATATATATATATACATATATATATATATATATATATATATACATATATATATATATATATATATATATATATATATATATACAGATATATATATATATATATATGTATACATATATATATATATATATATATATATATATATATATATATATATATATATATATATATATATATATATATACATATATATATGTATACACTAAATGTCTTTAAAATGTCCAAATTAAACCATTTTACAGTGAAGTGACATCACGGTTCTCTACAGATCATCATGTGTTCTCTACAGATCATCATATGTTCTGATCATCATGTGTTCTCTATCATCATGATCTCTATCATCATGTTCTCTACAGATCATCATGGTTCTCTACAGATCATCATATGTTCTCTACAGATCATCATGTGTTCTCTACAGATCATCATGTGTTCTCTACAGATCATCATATGTTCTCTACAGATCATCATGTGTTCTCTACAGATCATCATATGTTCTCTACAGATCATCATATGTTCTCTACAGATCATCATGTGTTCTCTACAGATCATCATGTGTTCTCTACAGATCATCATATGTTCTCTACAGATCATCATGTGTTCTCTACAGATCATCATATGTTCTCTACAGATCATCATATGTTCTCTACAGATCATCATGTGTTCTCTACAGATCATCATATGTTCTCTACAGATCATCATGGTTCTCTACAGATCATCATGTGTTCTCTACAGATCATCATGTGTTCTCTACAGATCATCATGGTTCTCCATGTTCTCTACAGATCATCATGGTTCTCCATGTTCTCTATGGTTCTCCATGGTTCTCTACAGATCATCATGGTTCTCCATGGTTCTCTATGGTTCTCCATGGTTCTCTACAGATTCATGGTTCTCCATGTTCTCTATGGTTCTCCATGGTTCTCTACAGATCATCATGGTTCTCCATGTTCTCTATGGTTCTCTATGGTTCTCCATGTTCTCCATGGTTCTCTTACCGGACCCATGGCGGTGGTATCTGCTGCGCGTGTCGGTGTTTTGGAGGAGCTACAGTTTGTTTCCACACGCGTGCTGACCGGAAGTTCCGGGTTCAGACCGACAACCCGGAAGCAGTCGAGCAGACACGTGACAGCGCCCCCAGCGGCCGGAGGGCAGACTGCACCACACAGATTAATTCATCATTACAACCATAACGTCAGCAATATAATAATAATATAATAAATATAATGTATGTTATAATAAATATTATGTATATTATATTATATATAATGTATATTATATATAATATATATTATAATAAATATAATGTATATTATAATAAATATAATATATATTATAATAAATATAATATATATTATAATATAATATATATATTATAATAATATATAATATATTATAATAAATATAATATATATATATATAATATATATATATATAATATATATTATTATATATATATATTATATATAATATATATTATAATAAATATAATATATATAATATATATAATATATATTATATTATATATTATAATATATATCATAATAAATATAATATATATTATATTATATTATAATAAATATAATATAATGAAACATGTAGACAGTCTGGTCTTCATCATATGACATTATATATGACATCATATATGACATTATAGAGACAGAAGTTCTTAAGAACTGATAAACATCCGTTACTTTCTCGTTCATGATATAATGATAATATGATGATACAGTTTAAACCTGTAGAATAAACAGAAATGAAACAACTGATTGAATAAACACTTTAATAAAAACCACAGAACCAGGTTTTTCATTTAAAAAGAACATTTACATTATTTTTAAATATATTTTTATTCATATTTTTTTTTTTTGTGTTCATGTTTGGCTTTGGAGGCCTAAAGCTGCCGATATAATACATTAATAAATAACTAAATAAATATTTAAGTCAGAAACTAATGTGCAGGCTAATTTGAAAAATAATAAATATTTATTATAAGAAAATGTATTTATTTATTTACTTTTTTGTATGAATCTATTTTCATATTTAATTCCAAATGTATTTGTTTACATTCATACATTAAAAATGTCCCTATCATTTATTTCTGTTTTTAATTAAATGTTATGTATATAAATGAGAGGGCTTAACACCAAATAACAGTCCATAAACACTTTAATTATTTTGAAATCAAGCTGTACATGTATTCATGATTGAGGCTTTTAGTTCTTCATTTCTTTATTTCTCATAAAGGCAGCTTCAGTCCTCCGTACTCCAGAGCATCATTTCACCTTTAAATGTTTTATTACAGAAACAAATAACGAGAAATAAAATAAATAAATAACAATAAAACACATAAAAAGTGTCGGTAGATCAGATCAGCTGCTCGTCTCTGAGTCACCGAAGGACGACAAAACCTGAGACAGAAAAACAAAAGACGTTTTAATTTATTATATTATTAACATTTATTCCCGTCAGCTGACTCACCTGAGTCCACTTCCTGTTCCCGCTCAGCATGAGCGTGGCCGAGATGCAGGAGAACAGCCTATCAGAGAGCAGCTCCTCATTGGGGAGGCGGGACAGGAACTGAGCTGGAGGAGGAGGACGGGTTCAGGTCAAGGACTCCTTTTAAAGATTCATGTTTCCATGTGTTTCCTGACCTGAGAGGCTCAGGTGAGGTGATGACTCACCGATGCTGACGAGGTCCATGTGCAGCAGGACGTCCTGGTGGAGCTTCAGGATCCCCAGAGCCGTCCTGAACAGGAACTCCTCCCCGTCCCGAAAGAACACATCCCAAACTCTGCAGGCCACGTCCAGAGGGAGGGGCTTCATGTAGAGGGACAGGATCCTGGAGGGGGGGTTATCACAGCTGTATGAACCCAAAATAAACTATTTTACTGTACTTTAATAGAAATAAACAGATTAAAAAGATGCTGAAATAACTAGATAATGATGCAGATTTGTAAAAAGTCTGAATTTATGTTTTGAAACAAACAACTTTTAAAATGCTTGTTTTCTGAATGGAGTTTGGATCGGTCGGTGCTATGCTAAGCTAACATTGTAGCTGCTCCATCAACACTCAACATAACGTCATATAGACATAAATACAGCAGCATAGTTATTTTCTACCATATGGTTTAAACTCATGTATTTATACACATAGTTTGGTCCGGTCTGTGTAGTAGTATGAGGTATCGTAGAGATCTGGTCGAACACAAACAGGTACTAAATGTTTATCCTACATTTCTGATTCAACATTGTCAGGATGTCAATAATTTGCATTGTGTTTGATGTGAACTCAGCTCTAGAATCAGATCAGAGATCTCTGACAGTAAATCAGCGTGTCGTCTGCATACAGACGGTTCTCAAAGAAAGAGCTCGGCACAGATGTTGTGAGACTAGAAACGCTAGAAGTTTGCCTGAACTCTGTTGGGCCAACGTTGGAAGAGGAATCCACCCGAGGCCTGACTCACCAGTCCATGAGGTAGAGGTCAGGGGTCACACCTGAAGACCGGAAGTGAAGGAAGAGACGGGGGAGAGTCTCCTGGAAGAACACCTGGAAGGCCCCGAAATACCTGAGCATCTAGGGGGGGGATTTAGTTTGATAGTTCAGGTCCAGGTCCAGGTCAGGGTAATAGTTGTGGTTTAGTAAGAACAGAGAGACAAACGTGTTTGCGTACCAGCTGGTGGTCGACTCTGTAAAAGGCCAGCTGACAGGGTCTGTTGATCAGGTTGGAGAAGCTGATGAAGACCTGAACCTCGTCCATGTTTAGGATCAACATGGCCGCCATGGATGACATACCCTGCACCTGGACCAGAGACACGTAGAGACACGCAGAGACACGCAGAGACACGTAGGAGTGTTCAGGACTCTGCTGCATCAGCCCGTCCCCTAGAGGAGGGCTGACTAAATACATGGACCTCTAAAAGTCTTTAAAATAAAAAGACAGACTAAGATCATGGACCTCATGTTGAAAGTCTTTAGGGACAAGTCCAAGTCATCTAAGAGACCAATTCTACCGTTTCTTTCAAGTTCATGTTTCTAGTCCTAAAAGACAAGTACAAGTCTAGTCCCAGGTGTGTGTGTGTGTGTGTGTGTGTGTGTGTGTGTGTGTGTGTGTGTGTGTGTGTGTGTGTGTGTGTGTGTGTGACTCACATATCCCACATCAGGTCTGTAACAGGTGTAAGCTCCCAGAATGCTTTGCAGCAGGTCGTGGTAAGGGCCGCCCTACAAAATAAAAGTCTGAAATCACTTCCTGTCTCTTCAGCCTGTAGGTCACCAGGTGAGTATTGATCAGTCAAACCTCGTTGAAGACGCAGAGCGACGGCAGCGTCATGGAAACGTCCCGGGAGATGAGCTCCAGACTGGACGACGCCCCGTCTGCAGGTAAACACCTCCAGGTGAGTCTCAGAAGATCTGTCACTTTAAGAGTTTTATGAAAAGGTTTATCTACCGTCAGTGAGGTTCCTCCTCTTCTCCTTCGCTCTGGACAAGAAGATCTCATACAGCTCTGAGGAAGAGGAGGAGAAGGTTAGGAGAAAGAGGAGGAGGAAGGTTAGGAGGAAGAGGAGCAGAGAGGATGAAATGTCCTCCATGTTGTTTGTACCTGTAGTGATGTTGAGCTCGTTGCCGACAGCGAGGCTCCAGACTCGACCTCTGACGCTGGGAGGTAAACCTCCCCACCACATGTCCCGAGCCCGACGACTAGACCTCCTGACACGATGACATCATCACAGACACTCTGACATCATCACAGATACTCTGACATCATCACAGACACTCTGACATCATCACAGATACTCTGACATCAACACCTACATGGCGTCCCAGTGTGGCAGGATGTGCTGGTTCCAGATCAGCGAGGTGTTGGAGATCACCTCCTCCTGTCTGAACCTCTCCTCTATCTGCTGCTGCCTCCTCTGAGCCTCCTTCAGCTCTGACGGGAGACAAAGAGGAAACAAAGAGGAAACAAAGAGGAAACAAACAGGAGACAAACAGGAAACAAAGAGGAGACAAACAGGAAACAAACAGGAAACAAAGAGGAGACAAACAGGAAACAAACGGGAAACAAACGGGAAACAAAGAAGAGACAAACGGAAACAAAGAAACAAACGAGACAAACGGAGAAACAAAACAAACGGGAAACAAAGAGGAAACAAACAGGAGACAAACAGGAAACAAACAGGAAACAAAGAGGAGACAAACAGGAAACAAACAGGAAACAAAGAGGAGACAAACAGGAAACAAACAGGAAACAAAGAGGAGACAAACAGGAAACAAAGAAGAGACAAACAGGAAACAAACAGAGACAAACAGGAAACAAACAGGAAACAAACAGGAAACAAACAGGAAACAAACAGGAAACAAACAGGAAACAAACAGGAAACAAAGAGGAAACAAACAGGAAACAAACAGGAAACAAACAGGAAACAAACGGGAAACAAAGAAGAGACAAACAGGAAACAAACAAAGGGAAACAAACAGGAAACAAACAGGAAACAAACGGAAACAAACAGGAGAACAAACACAAACAGAAACAAACAAAGGAAACAAACAGGAAACAAACAGGAAACAAACAAACAGGAAACAAACAGGAAACAAACGGGAGACAAACAGACAGAAAAAACAAAACAAACAGGAAACAAACAGGAAACAAACGGGAAACAAACAGGAAACAAAGAGGAAACAAACAGGAAACAAAACAAAGAGGAGACAAACAGGAAACAAACAAACAAACAAAGAGGAGACAAACAAACAAACAAACAGGAAACAAAGAGGAGACAAACAGGAAACAAACAGGAAACAAAGAGGAGACAAACAGGAAACAAACAGGAAACAAAGAAACAAACAGGAGACAAACAGGAAACAAACGGGAAACAAACGGGAAACAAAGAAGAGACAAACGGGAAACAAACGGGAAACAAAGAGGAAACAAACAGGAGACAAACAGGAAACAAACAGGAAACAAAGAAGAGACAAACAGGAAACAAACAGGAAACAAAGAAGAGACAAACAGGAAACAAACAGGAAACAAACAGGAGACAAACGGGAAACAAACGGGAAACAAACGGGAAACAAAGAGGAAACAAACAGGAAACAAACAGGAAACAAAGAGGAAACAAACAGGAAACAAAGAGGAAACAAACAGGAAACAAACGGGAGACAAACAGAAAACAAACAGGAAACAAACAGGAAACAAACAGGAAACAAAGAGGAAACAAACAGGAAACAAACAGGAAACAAAGAGGAGACAAACAGGAAACAAAGAGGAGACAAACAGGAAACAAAGAGGAGACAAACAGGAAACAAAGAGGAGACAAACAGGAAACAAAGCTAAGCTCCACCCTTGTGGGAGGCGCTGCGGGTTAAACCAAACCCACCTCTCCTCTTGGCTCCCGCCACCATCAGCTCGTACTGCTGTCTGTGTCTCTGCGTCTCCTCTGCCGACTTGGCTGGAAGGTTCCTGCACACAGACACACTGTCAGGACACAAAATGGCCGCCAGCGGACAGACAGGAAGTGATCATCAGACATGTGCAGAGTCAGGAAGTAGTCGTACGGCGGCCGGTCCTCCAGGATCAGCGCTGTGGTGGACAGCGGCTCAAACTCCACCTTTTTCCTGCTCTGCTGCCCCGCGGCATGATGGGTAGGAGAGCAGCGGGCTGCGACCTGCCGCGCCTCGAACTCCTGCAACGACATCACAGGACACGCCTCAGTTACCATGACAACAAGAGGGAAAGGCACACCGGTAACCATGGCAACGGCTGCAAGTGTCATCTCTGTTTTAACACTGTAAACACCATAAACAACAAGAGTGTTTTTCCTCTTGTCTAGGTTTTGTCTTTTATTTTGAAAATACGTCTGATCTACCTGCTACAGGTGCTTCTTAAATAAACTCTTATTTTGAAATCAGTCGTACCTGTTGGATGATCCGAGCCTGTTTGGAGGGACTCAGTTTAGGAGGAACTTTACCAAACAGCTTCCAACCAGGAACACTTTGAGTGACGGACTGCTGCTTCCTGCTGCACACACACACACACACACACATACACACACACACACACACACACACACACACACACACACACACACACACACACACACACACACACACACACACACACACACACACACACACACACACACACACAAACACACACACACACACAAAGACACCAAAAACAACAACAACGTGGTCAACAGGTCACAGAAAGATGTGTTGAACGCGCTTCATAATACAGAGCTCTGGTACTGATCAGGTACTGATCAGGTACTGATCAGGTATTGATCTGGTACTGATCAGGTATTGATCTGGTACTGATCAGGTATTGATCTGGTACTGATCAGGTATTGATCAGGTATTGATCTGGTATTGATCAGGTATTGATCTGATCAGGTATTGATCTGGTACTGATCAGGTATTGATCTGGTACTGATCAGGTATTGATCTGGTACTGATCAGGTATTGATCTGGTACTGATCAGGTATTGATCAGGTATTGATCTGGTACTGATCAGATCTGTACTTGATCTGGTACTGATCAGGTATTGATCTGGTACTGATCAGGTATTGATCTAGTACTGATCAGGTATTGATCAGGTATTGATCAGGTATTGATCTGGTACTGATCAGGTATTGATCTAGTACTGATCAGGTATTGATCTGGTATTGATCTAGTACTGATCTGGTACTGATCTGGTATTGATCAGGTATTGATCTGGTACTGATCAGGTATTGATCTGGTATTGATCTCCCTCTTGATTTACCTGCTGAAGTACTCGGCGATGACCGGCCTCCTGGACTGAAGCTCAGACTCGGACCCTCCGTGGTCCTGAACCAGCTGACCCGGAGCGCTCTGCCTGCGGCCGCACTCAAACGTGTTCCTGTAGCGAGGAGCGCGGAGGCTCAGCTCGCCCGGTGGCGGCTCGGTGGTGAAGGCGTCATCATCAGAGCTGACCTCCTGGAGGTCAGAGGTCACATCCCCCTCCTGTGAGTCAGAGTCAGAGGGGGGGGTCACAGGGTCAATATCCTGAGAGGCCTCCGATGGCGGTGCAGAGCAGGTGGACTCGTCCAGGTGGAGGTCAGAAGCCCCGCCCCCACAGGGGTTGACCTTTGACCCCTCTGCGCAGGACACCAGCCCGTTTGAGCTCGATGACGAACACTTCACTTCCACATTTTGACTTATCCTGTCAGTTTGGGTGACGTCATCTCTCAGACTAAGCCCCGCCCCCTGACCGTCACAGCAGCATCTGATTGGTCGCGTTGGGCCGTGATCTGACGCGGAGCAGAGCGTACAGGTGGAGAGATCCGCACACTGTGACGTCACAACATCAGCAGAGGAGGAGGAGCTACAGCAGCCATGACGATGATGAAGGTCGTCTGATGAAGAGGACGCCTCATCGTTTCTTTCCATCTCTCTCAAACAGCCACAGGAGCAGCAAACACCTCCTGTCTGTGAAGAAAAAAGCATTTCAGAAACAAATGTTTTTGTCTTGACATTTTAAATTTAAATAATTTTCGAATTAGCGGAGCTCAGCTGATATTTTATTTTGAAAGGAAAGCACTGGAAGACTAAAAAGGAGCTATTAAAATGCAAGTCCATTTAATGTTTCAGGAGTTTACATGTTTTGTTATTAACTTGTCGTTCAGGTGATATAACCCCGCTGGTTTCGGTCTTGTTAAATTACGTTTTATTTTGAAGGTCAGCCCGTTGTTTTTGTGTTATTATTACGTTTTATTCTGGAGGTTTATTTTGGAGGGTCAGCTCTTATTAGGTTTTATTCTGGAGGTTTATTTTGGAGGGTCAGGTTTTATTAGGTTTTATTCTGGAGGTTTATTTTGGAGGGTCAGGTTTTATTCTTTATTTTGGAGGTTTTATTTTTTATTTTGGAGGGTCAGGTTTTATTCTGGAGGTTTATTTTGGAGGGGCAGCTCTTATTAGGTTTTATTCTGGAGGTTTATTTTGGAGGGTCAGGTTTTATTAGCCTTTATTCTGGAGGGTCGTTCTGGAGGTTCTATCAGCTTTTATTCTGAAGGGTCGTTCTGGAGGTTCTATCAGCCTTTATTCTGGAGGGTCGTTCTTATGCTCTTATTGTGGTAACTCACCTCTCTCCTGCTCGGTGCAGACGCAGCGGCTCCTCCGGAGCTTCGTTCCCGGACACAGAGCCCTGAGGCCGGCAGAGGACGGTCTCATCACCGGCGACAGGTGCGCTGAGAGCGGAGAGGCGCCATGTTGTCCGGTGACGTAGTGACGTAGCCTGACGTCAGGATGACGTCCGTCTGACGTCATCCGACGGATGAGGCTCCAGGTTCTTATTGATATACGTTAATCATTTATTTAATTTCATTGTATTATTCTGCCTGCAATGTTTTTATACATGAATGTTTAAAAAAATAAGACTGAATTCAACATTTTGATTTCTGTAATTAAAATTCTTTTATATATTGTTTTTGTTGTCATGTGACCACATTAAAGGCTCATTAACACACAAACTGGTTTGTAGATTGAATTCATTTATTTTCCAAACAAATGAAAAATATAATCTATAAATTATAAAAATGTGCATATTTACACATTTACAGACAACATAATCAGCAGAACGAAGTCATGGTTTCAACCAATCAGAGAGCAGTGTTTCAGTGGGCGGGACTTGTATCAGGTGACATCATTGGTTCCATTTTAGTGGTTGAAACGTCAGCACCTAGAGGCTCATGGGTAGTGTAGTATTTAAACTGACTGACTCAGGTCAGTGTTCAGAGGAACAACATGTGTGAGCTCCGATTGGTTGAGCAGGTCCACTTCCTGCCCCCCCCGGTTCACCTCCCCGTCATGCGTAGCCGCACTTGTGCAGCTTCAGGTTGCGCTGGTCCGAGTACCTCTTGCCACACTTGTCACAGATGAACTGCTTGCCGCCGGCGTGCACGTGTCTCTTGTGCGTCCTCAGGTGGCTGCCCTGGCTGAAGGTTTTGCCGCAGACGTCGCAGCCGTACGGCTTCTCCCCCGTGTGGATGCGCAGGTGCAGCTTCAGGCTGTTGGCGTTGTTGAACTTCTTGTCGCAGAAGCTGCAGGCGAACGGCCGCTCCGAGGAGTGCGTCCGTCCGTGAGAGATCAGGCTGCTCTGCTGGCTGAACGTCTTGCCGCACTCCTGGCAGGCGAACGGGCGCTCGCCGGTGTGGATCCTCCGGTGGATCTTCAGGTTCACCGACTGGCGGAAGGTTTTCCCGCAGAGGTCGCAGCCGTACGGCCGCACGCCGCTGTGGATCCGCTGGTGGTTCTTGAGGTTGACGGCGTGGCGGAAGGTTTTGTGGCACTGCTCGCACTCGAAGGGTTTCTGCCCGCTGTGGATGAGCTGGTGAGTTTTGAGCGTGACGGCGCGGGTGAAGCCTTTACCGCAGGCGGTGCACACGTAGATCTTGTTGCCGGTGTGCGTGTGCGCGTGGCGCTGCAGGTTCTGCAGCAGGTTGAAGCGGCGGCCGCAGACCTGGCAGCCGTGCGGTTTCTCCCCCGTGTGGATGATGCCGTGCGTCTTCAGCTGCGTCTGCTTGGAGAAGCTCTTGCCGCACTGCTGACAGGCGTACGGCCGCTCGCCGGAGTGCGTCCGGGCGTGGCTCTGCAGGCTCTGCCGCTGGCAGAACGCTCGGCCGCACACGCCGCAGGAGAACGGCTTCTCGCCGGTGTGGACGCGGTGGTGAGACTTCAGGTTGCTCTGAGACGAGAAGGATTTACCGCACGCCGTGCACGTGAAGTATTTCCACGTGACGCTCTGCACCATGAACTCCGGCGTGCTGGAGACTCTCTGCTGTTGGAGGTCAGAGGTCACCGGCTGGGCGGCTTCAACTCGAGCTCCTGGAAGGAAAACACAGACGACGTTAATCACAGAGATGATTGATTTCCTGTTTTAACTATTAAAGCAGCGTCTATTGATCGGGTATAGATCGGGTATAGATCGGGTATTGATCTGGTATTGATCGGGTATATCTGGTATTGATCGGGTATTGGTATAGATCGGGTATAGATCGGGTATAGATCGGGTATAGATCTGGTATTGATCTGGTATAGATCTGGTATTGATCGGGTATTGATCGGGTATAGATCTGGTATAGATCTGGTATAGATCTGGTATTGATCGTGTATTGATCGTGTATTGATCGGGTATAGATCTGGTATTGATCGGGATCGGGTAGATCGGGTATTGATCGGGTATTGATCGGTATTGATCGGGTATAGATCGGGTATAGATCGGGTATTGATCGGGTATTGATCGGGTATAGATCGGGTATTGATCGGGTATTGATCGGGTATAGATCTGGTATAGATCGGGTATTGATCGGGTATAGATCGGGTATAGATCTGGTATTGATCTGGTATTGATCGGGTATAGATCGGTATTGATCGGGTATTGATCGGGTATAGATCGGGTATTGATCTGGTATTGATCGGGTATAGATCGGGTATAGATCTGGTATTGATCGGGTATAGATCTGGTATAGATCTGGTATAGATCTGGTATAGATCTGGTATAGATCGGGTATTGATCGGGTATAGATCGGGTATAGATCTGGTATAGATCTGGTATAGATCTGGTATAGATCGGGTATTGATCGGGTATAGATCTGGTATTGATCGGGTATAGATCGGGTATTGATCGGGTATAGATCTGGTATAGATCTGGTATAGATCGGGTATAGATCTGGTATAGATCGGGTATAGATCGGGTATTGATCGGGTATTGATCGGGTATTGATCGGGTATAGATCGGGTATTGATCAGGGACTCACTCTCAGCGATGGCTCCCAGGTCGATGTTGCCGTGTTCGTCTTTGACCGTCACCGCTGGGACAAACGGGTTCTCGGGTTCCTCGTTCTCTTGTTTGGTCTGCAGTCACACGAACAAACAGACGTCACAGTCAGGTCAGTGAACGCACCACTGATGAACAGGCGAGTCAGCAGGTGAGTCTTACCTGAGTGGATCTGTGAGTGTTTGGGTGTTGAACCTCTGCGACGGACAAATCAGACGTTAGAACAGAGATCCAGAAACATCCTGTTATTTATTGATTATTTTTGCTAGTTAGCTTGCTAGCTAATTCCACCATGATTTCATGCTGCAGTTACAGAACACAAAAGGCTCAGATGAACTGCTGGACCTGGTCTACGTCACTAATGCTAATCACTAATGCTAATCACTAATGCTAATGCTAATCAATAATGTTAATCACTAGCATGTTGCTCTGTTATTGCAACAAAATAAAGTTTGGACTTTTAAACAGCTGTTAATTTCAGCGATTAGCATTAGCCATTCACAGGCTAACGGACCGTTAACGACTAGTCTTCATCAATAAAAAGCCAGTCTAAACCAGTCTAAGTCAGTCTAAACCAGTCCAGTCTAAACCAGTCCAGTCTAAGTCAGTCTAAACCAGTCCAGTCTAAGTCAGTCTAAACCAGTCTAAGTCAGTCTAAACCAGTCCAGTCTAAATCAGTCTAAACCAGTCTAAGTCAGTCTAAATCCATAAATAAAGTAAACTGGTTTTATTTGTGGAAACATTCAGACTGTATTCATGTTGAAGGAGAAGCTGAGAAGACTGGAACATTCTAGATCAGGTATTGGTGAGGTATTGATCAGGTATAGATTAGGTATTGATGAGATATAGATGAGGTATTGATCAGGTCTAGATCAGGTATTGATCAGGTATAGATCAGGTTTTGATGAGGTATTGATCAGGTCTAGATCAGGTATTGATCAGGTATTGATCAGGTATAGATCAGGTATTGATGAGATATAGATCAGGTATTGACCAGGTATAGATCAGGTATAGATCAGGTATTGATGAGATATAGATCAGGTATTGACCAGGTATAGATCAGGTATAGATCAGGTATTGATGAGATATAGATCAGGTATTGATCAGGTATTGATGAGATATAGATCAGGTCTAGATCAGGTATTGATCAGGTATTGATCAGGTATTGATGAGATATAGATCAGGTATAGATCAGGTATTGATCAGGTATAGATCAGGTATTGATCAGGTATAGATCAGGTATTGATCAGATATAGATCAGGTATTGATCAGGTATAGATCAGGTATTGATCAGGTATAGATCAGGTATTGATCAGATATAGATCAGGTATTGATGAGATATAGATCAGGTATTGATCAGGTATTGATCAGGTATAGATCAGGTATAGATCAGGTATTGATCAGGTATTGATGAGATATAGATCAGGTACTCACTCTCAGTGATGGCTCCCTGGTCCATGTTACTGTGTTCGTTCACCAGGTTTTCTGGTCCCTCTTTCTCTGGTTTGGTCTGCAGTCACACAAAGAACAGACGTCACAGTCAGGTCAGTGAACGCACCACTGATGAACAGGTGAGTCAGCAGGTGAGTCTTACCTGAGTGGATCTGTGAGTGTCGGCGCTCTCCAGTCGGACTCCGTACGAATGCTCCGCCTCTGTGACGGACAAATCACACCGATGGTTAGAATGACATCATGATGTGCGCTTCCTGATTGGTGTGTTTGAGTGGGGGGCGTGGCCTGTGATCGTACCGACGCGTGTGCTGTTGAGGATGTTGAGGACGCTGGTCTGCGGCCTCCTCCCCCTCCCCCCGACGGCTCCACCAGCAGTTTGGCTTCATCCACCACGTTCAGGATCTTCCCCAGAGCCTCGTTCCCCAGAGTCTCCATGACGGACGCAAACCGCACCTGACGGGGTCAGAGGTCACGCAGACGCCAACACCGGTTAGCTCTTCATACAGACACGTATTCATGGGGACAAAAACATCCACACATCTGTTTACTGGGTTTGTGTAGTTCACCTGTGGAGGATGAACCTGACCTGTGACCCTAACGGACCATGTGACCCTAACACACCATGTGACCCTAACGGACCATGTGACCCTCACAGACCATGTGACCCTCACACACCATGTGACCCTAACATGTGACCCTCACAGACCATGTGACCCTAACATGTGACCCTCACAGACCATGTGACCCTAACATGTGACCCTGTGACCCTAACATGACCATGTGACCCTAACACCCTAACAGACCATGTGACCCTAACATGTGACCCTCACACCCTAACACACCATGTGACCCTAACATGTGACCCTCACAGACCATGTGACCCTAACATGTGACCCTCACAGACCATGTGACCCTAACATGTGACCCTAACAGACCATGTGACCCTAACAGACCATGTGACCCTAACATGTGACCCTAACAGACCATGTGACCCTAACATGTGACCCTAACAGACCATGTGACCCTAACATGTGACCCTAACAGACCATGTGACCCTAACATGTGACCCTAACATGTGACCCTAACAGAACATGTGACCCTAACATGTGACCCTAACATGTGACCCTAACAGTGACCCTAACATGTGACCCTAACATGTGACCCTAACATGTGACCCTCACACACCATGTGACCCTAACACACCATGTGACCCTAACATGTGACCCTAACACACCATGTGACCCTAACATGTGACCCTCACACACCCTATGTGACCCTAACGTGTGACCCTAACAGACCATGTGACCCTAACAGACCATGTGACCCTAACACACCATGTGACCCTAACATGTGACCCTAACACACCATGTGACCCTAACAGACCATGTGACCCTAACATGTGACCCTAACACACCATGTGACCCTAACACACCATGTGACCCTAACATGTGACCCTAACACACCATGTGACCCTAACATGTGACCCTAACACACCATGTGACCCTCACACACCATGTGACCCTAACGTGTGACCCTAACAGACCATGTGACCCTAACACACCATGTGACCCTAACATGTGACCCTAACACACCATGTGACCCTAACACACCATGTGACCCTAACTTGACCCTCACGTGACCCCTCATCACACACCTCGCTGCTCACCGTCTCTTCCCGGCCGTGGGCCCGCAGGGTGTCCGGTAGCGGACTCAGGGTGTCCGGTAGCGGACTCAGGGTGTCCGGTAGCGGGTCAGGGTGAGTCTCCAGCAGCTTCTTCAGCTCGGCCACGGCCGCGTGGACCAGAGCCTCCATGACGGCGGCCAGCTGTGTGTGGAGCCCGGAGCAGCTCATGCTAATGCTAATGCTAATGCTAACGGGCTAGCAGCATTAGCTTAGCTCCGTTTGGTTGTAAATGTTTTTTACATTTCATTAAAAAAAGCGAAACTTCAGAGAAACGAGTCCGACAACAACCAGACCACGTGACGACGACCAGACCACGTGACGACAACCAGACCACGTGACGACAACCAGACAGACCACGTGACGACCAGACCACGTGACGACAACCAGACCACGTGACGACAACCAGACCACGTGACGACAACCAGACCACGTGACGACCAGACCACGTGACGACAACCAGACCACGTGACGACAACCAGACCACGTGACGACAACCAGACCACGTGACGACAACCAGGAATCGTGACGCGACCGGAAGTGACTCTCATTCTCAGTTCTTCTTCTTCTTCTTTTTCTTTTTCTCCTTTTTCCATTATTAGTCACATTACTATTATTAGTATCATTATTAGTCACTGTCACCTCTCTGGCGGGGAAGGAACCGGAGCTGGTGCGGGAGGTGGAACGCTACCAGCTAGATATAGTTGGGCTCACCTCCACGCATAGCACCGGTTAACACCATAAACCAGAACAAGGTGGAGGGTTAAAACAGTGAGTGGGTTTATGTACACAGAAGCCAATAGAATCTAATAATGAACTAAACGCAGTACTAAGGCTATCATTATGCACATCCACATGAATATTAAAATCACCTACAATAATAACTTTATCTGTCTTAAGGACTAAACTAGATAAAAACTGATAATTCAGTTATGAATTCAGAATACGCACCTGGTGCACGGTACACTATAACAAAGAGAACTGACTGTAATGCTTTCCAGGTCGGGTTTGAAAGACTAAGAACAAGGCTTTCAAATGAGTTGTGATTTAATTTAGGTTTAGGGTTTATTAATAGGCTTGAGTCAAAGATAGCTGCTACTCCACCTCCTCGGCCTGTGCCTCCAGGAATATGAGTATTAATATAACCTGGAGGAGTTGATTCATTAAGGCTAACGTACTCTTCATGACACAGCCAGGTTTCAGTAAGACAAAATAAATCAATATGATTATCTGATATTAAATCATTTACTAGTACACCCTTAGGTGACAGATCTGATATTTAAGAGTCCACATTTAACTGTCCTGTTTTGATGCACTGTTGCGTTGGTTGCCTTAACTTTTATTAAGTTATTTTGTATAACTCCTCTTCTGTTGACTTTAAATAATAGAAGTGGCCGTGGGGCAGACACAGTCTCTATAGGGTTTCTGATGGGTAACTTCTCTAATATATAAACAGGAGGGAATATATTTGATATGTTTATGATGCTAACATTACTAATAGTGCAAACAAAATCTAACAGTGGTGAAAAAGCTAACAGTGCTAACAGCGCAAACAGCCCTAATAACAGCTTACAATGCTTACAAGAGCAACAGCGCTGGCAGAGCTAACGGTGCTAACAGTACAAATAGCTCTAACAACAGCTATGTTTCCATGACAATGCCGTTAGTTAGCTTGTTAGCTAATTCACCTCATGGCACATTGAAGCTGTTTCTGACGGTAAAATATTTGTTTCTATCTGCACATGACATTAGTATTTTGCCTCTGCACTGTACTTATGCTCTGGTTTCTGCTCTTAGATGCTTGTGTAAGAAAGGAGATGCACTGATGACTTCTGGTGACTAGTAGTTCTCTTGAATACCTATGTTGAATACACTTCCTGTAAGTCGCTTTGGATAAAAGCGTCTGCTACATGACTGTAATGTAATGTAATGTACTGTAATGACATGGTGATACAGTCTGAGGAAACAACCCTGTTTTATTTTCTGTTTATTTTCATGTAACGTTTCAACCTTGAATATTAAATACGATTCATTTATGTAGCTGTTGGTTCTGCTCCATCTGTTGCTTTTGTTCAGCTGATGCTAGACAAGCTACCTGATTTCAGGTGAGTCCAGAATCCAGACAAAGTGAAGACATCACATCAGCTCTCTGCTCAGTTGTCATTTATTGTCATACATTAGATAATGATTCACATCAGGGTTTCAAACCTCCACCAAACAACCAACTGTCCTAGACTGAAACATGGTTTTATACTTTATACTCCACGTTTTGCTCTTTTAAAATGGTTTCAGCAGTTACTGCAGTGATTCTATAAATGTTTTTCTATTTGAGATGGCAACAAACATTTCAAACATCAGCAGGTTTTCTTGTGCTGTTGATCAGTTTCAGGAACATAAGGCCTACAGTGAGATTACATGTTTAATGAGAGAA
The DNA here is from genome assembly GCF_027596085.1 of Anoplopoma fimbria. Classification (NCBI taxonomy): domain Eukaryota; kingdom Metazoa; phylum Chordata; class Actinopteri; order Perciformes; family Anoplopomatidae; genus Anoplopoma; species Anoplopoma fimbria. Next base: position 18,982,541 of record NC_072453.1, read on the forward strand.
AGAGAAAGAAATCACAGGAGATCATCTGATATTCTGCTGAACGTTGGTCCTGAACTAGTGCACAGGACGGATCTTCATGCTGATGGCCTTCAGGGAGTAGTCATGACCCTTCCAATGGTACCAAGAAACTCCAACAGCATGGACAGTGCCATCAGCCCCCCAACGATAAACCCCGTTGGGGTTTGAACTGTGACAGGTATTGTACCAGAATGCCCCCAAGAATCTTTTGGCACAGTTCCCTGCATTCGAGTCTTGGTCTTTGTCGAAGGTGGTGAACTTCTGCCCGCTGTGATAACTCAGGGAGTCTCCTACAGAAACACATATAAGAACCACAGTGTTGTAAATCAGCATTAACTTTAAATAAAAGCTGAACTTCTGCAGTCTTCTGTCCGATGGACTGATGATACCAGTCGTGTTTGGGATTTGGAGGTTTTAATAAACTTCCCAAGAGACTCATGGATTGGATGTTTTAACATTTTGTCCATATTACACAAACTGACTCCTTATCTCTGTTAACTCTACTGACCTCTACTGACCTGATCATGCAGCCAAATTATGTTCACATCCCTAGCAACGTGGACGGCTCTAGGTGCAAGTGCTTTTAAAGTCTTCTGTGTGTGAGCTACAAGAGGCCTCTTAGACTAGATTATTTTATAAGCATGCAAGATTTTAAGAGCAGGATTAAGGATCATGGGAGCTCTGAATGTACTTGTCCTGAAACGGAATTCTTTAATGTTGTATTTAAATGTTGTTTTGTTTCTATCCTTTTTAATCCTGCATCTGTGACTGAGTGACGGTTCAAACATGGTATTCTGAGTCCAGTTCGGACTTCATGCTCAAGGACCTCTTGTGGTTGAGTTGACTCACACTTTCTCACGCTCACTACTCTTAACGGCTGCTAGTGAAAACACAGCTGAGTGCATCACCTCCAGACGCTGCTCTGAGACCAGAGACCTTGTGGAGGAAACAGTTTGCTTACTTGTGTTGTTTTGGACGGTGTTTGGCTAACAGCTAACAGAACTACTTGTACACGCACCGCTGGATCTCTCCACAGATCAGTTTTGTTTTTAGACAAGATTATATGTCGGGCACGCAGTTTGGTAAATTTAATTTTGTTTTTGTCAAGATTGTATGACGTGTCTTAAACGATGACTGTTCACACATAGATCAAGACTTAAGCATACCACTATTCAGCTTTCCCAAACTACTTTTTCACCAGTAGGCTCTCGGCTTGAAAGACTTTTGCCAGTCCCAATGTGGAGGGTATCCCGAGACCAGCCGAGGACCCCAGCTCTCTGTCTGCCTCTACCTGGTAAATTACGCCCTAATCATCTCGCTGGAGAGCCGTGAAGAAATGACCGGCTGAGCAACACTGGAAACTCTCATCTAAAGCAAAGCTGCTATGATTGAGAGTTGATGACGGTTAGCGCTCTGAATTATTAATATTTAAATTCATAGGGTTCAGATTAACACTAACATTTTTTATGCCCCCAAAAGAACATTTTTGTTTCACTCACCTGCACCTCCGTTGGTGAATCCAGATACTTTCAGTACAAACCCGTCACACTCTGCACCGACGGAGAACTGAGAGTAGCGAGCAAACACTTTTTTCCCATCGAAGTCCTCCATCTCGACCAGCAGCTCATATTTTTTGTTGTGCGTCAGGTAGTGGATGTTGTCAAGACCTGCGCACACACAAATACACACACATTTATAAATGTGTACACACTGGCCACAGTTTAACATTTTCCAACTTATTCAATAAAACTCTGACATTTAAATTCAGGAAAAGAACAAAAAAATCCAAAAACTTCAGTCAAATCATTTGGTCGCTGCCCCATTTCTGGAGTTTAATGGTTGTACTTTGTGAACAGTGAGTCTCAAGAAGTCATGAATCCATTCATCATCTTCAGCAGCTTATCAAGGTATTCTAGCAAACCTTTCCCCAGCAATGTTCTCCTGCTCTTCCTGGGGAACACCGAGGTGTTCATAGACCAGACGAGGTATATAAACCCTCCAGCATGTTCTGGGTCTACAGGGCCTCTTACCAGTTGGACGTGCCCAGAAAACCTCTAAAAGGATGCGTCCAGGAGGATCCTGATCAGATGTTGAACCAACTCAGCTGGACCTTTTAGACAACAATCGGTCTGAGCTTCTTTTCAAGCACCCTGGACTACACCTTCCCGTTGAGGCTGAGCATGAAGTCATGACTGTTAGTTTGTTTTAATTTCTCACCGAGCCAGTGCTCTCCTACTGCGCTACCGAAGCCGAGCTTGTATTGATCCCAGGGCCGGTAGAAGTTCACCGAGCCGTCCATCCTCCTCTGGATTACCTGGGGGGTTATACCAGTAAAAACAAGGTTGTATGTGATTTATTGTGTAGGTCCAGCAAGGAAGTGCTCATAGTGTGCTCATACTTCCGGTAAATACTCACCGTCCATCCTCCTCCTTCTGACTTCATGTCACAGTACGCCTACACACAAACACAGTCATCAGTAAATCTGTTTACATGTGAACTTGAATCCTTTTCCATGAGCTAAAACTGATCGCGGTCCAGACCAGACCTCCTCGGTTCTGCTCATTGAAACCAATGAGGAAGTGCTTAAAACATGCATTCTCTCTGCTGTCCACCAGGGGGCGACTCCTCTGGTTGTATAGAAGTCTATGAGAAAATGACTCTACTTCTCTCTTGATTTATTCCCTCAGTAAACATTGTAAACATGAGTTTATGGTCTCAATCTCTAGTTTCAAGTCTTCTTCAATACAGCATGATGTTCATTTAGTAAATGATGCTCCATTTAGAGTCAAACAGACCATAAAGCAGGGGTGCTTTAGGGCGGGGCTACACACTGATTGACAGGTCTACGTATGACGTATACGGCGTCTCTACGTCACTCCTCCTCAGTCCTAATATGCTCACTTCCTGTTCACTGGTTGCAGAAAGAACAACATGGCAACAGCTTAATTACCAAACTCGAGGCTTAAAACATCCACAAACCAATTAATGACGTCCCCATGACTACGTCCACTTCTTATAAACAGTCTGTGGACCATAAGTAGCCACCAGGAAGTTCATCTAATCTGACTCATCTCAAAAGGCAAAAACTTTGTGGTGTAAATGTGAAGGTGAAGCGTACCTGGACAGCAGACCTCTCTCCAGCGGGATAGATGGTGTACTCTCCACTGGGGAGGCTGTTGTCTTGATGATGGATGTCGCTGCAGTCCGGCGTTTGGAAGAGATCGTAGCAGCTGGTCGACAGCGGAGCCAGAAGGAGGAGGACGACTGAACCCAGCTGGAACAGGTTTGGATTTTACTTTCTGTTTTAACAGTTTGGCTTCTGACATGTTCTCCCTCTTAACTCGTCAAATACGACGTTTGCTTCAAACTGGTGTCCGTTTGGGACGAGTCAGGGAGGCGTCTGAAGTTTCTACTTGTTACATGGATGGTATCTTTTCAAAATAAACTTTAGCTTTGCTTACTTTTTAGGTTAACAGAACTACTTGGTTAGGTCTAGAAAAAAAAAAACATTTGTTACATAACTGTCTTTTTAAAGTCAGGAAGTTGTGAACGTTGACTATGTTTTAAAAGGGACATGAACAGCGGTCTCCTGTGAAAGTCCTGTGTTTGTTTGACTGTCTCTCTTTAAACTACGTATGTTTCTCTGATAGTCTCATGAAGACTCTGATGTGTTTACAGTTGAAGCTCTGAGCGGCGTCGGTATCAGACGAGTTTGTTTGTAGAACGTGTTGTCATGGTGATGTGGACAAAGTCAGCTCTCAGAGTAAGGAGAGGTGGGGCTAAATGATAGTAATCATCTGTAGCGACCTTCTAATCTATTGATATCACAAACGTTCTGTAAAATATCAGTTACCCTTACCTTCATTGTCAGATTTCTGCTGAAACGATGTTGGACCCGTCTGATGCTCTGAAAATACAATAAGATGATTACCACTGATGGTAATGATACAAATGAAACCATGTTCAAGCACTAATATTACCTTACAGTCTGGCTGTCAATCGGTGATGCAATATCATGATTCAATATGTTGCTGTTTCTTAAAATCTAACTTTTGCAAAACATTTTTTCATGCAATCAGAACATTGGGATCTGCATTTCAGAGCCAAGAATCTTTGCATGAAAACTATTAAACATGCAATTTTTAAATATAATTTAAATCTATTGCAATGTTAAAAAGGTCAGCTCAACTTGTTGTAATTCAAAAAATATCAATAAAGGAAAAAATCACCAAAAAAGCAATATCTCAGATAGCTTTGTCAGATGTGTGTAAAGTCTCCTGGTTGGATTCTTTACCTGTCTGAACTCACCTGCAGGTAAAGTGAAGAGACTTTGTGGCTTCAGAGGAACAAACTGCTGCTTCTCCTTCAGTCTGTCGCTGCTTTTATCTGCAGAAGGCTCTGTGGTGTCAGAGGAGACGAAGCGTTTAGAAAGACGCTCCCAATGAAGACACGTGATAACTGTGTATTTAGTTTAAAACACACGTATCATGTGTTTTATCCTGTTTATCTTCCACTCCAAATCCTCCTGTAGTTCCTGTTCTTCTTCCACTGAATTTATGTTTGTAAGATTAAACTTTTTTTTGCCAATGGCCCAGTGGAACTAGATGACTGTGAATTAAAGAAATTCAAAACCTTTACAAGATTTATAGATTTGAAACAACGACAACATCGAGTGACATAAGGAATGCTGCGGAACCTCATACTTTGGTATGGGAATGGTTTGTCTGGTATAGTCCCACTTAATCCGGTATCGTCCCAGTTTGTCCGGTATTGTCATGGTTTGTCCAGTATTGTCCCGGTTTGTCCAGTATTGTCATGGTTTGTCCAGCATTGTCCAGTATTGTCCCAGTTTGTCCAGAATTGTCCCAGTTTGTCCAGTATTGTCATGGTTTGTCCAGTATTGTCCCAGTTTGTCCAGTATTGTCCCGGTTTGTCCAGTATTGTCATGGTTTGTCCAGCATTGTCCAGTATTGTCCCAGTTTGTCCAGAATTGTCCCAGTTTGTCCAGTATTGTCATGGTTTGTCCAGTATTGTCCAGTATTGTCCAGTATTGTCCCAGTTTGTCCAGAATTGTCCCAGTTTGTCCAGTATTGTCATGGTTTGTCCAGTATTGTCCAGTATTGTCCCAGTTTGTCCAGAATTGTCCCAGTTTGTCCAGAATTGTCCCAGTTTGTCCAGTATTGTCATGGTTTGTCCAGTATTGTCCAGTATTGTCCCAGTTTGTCCAGAATTGTCCCAGTTTGTCCAGTATTGTATTATCATTTATCTGAGTGTTTATCTTCCACTCCAAATCCTCCTGTAGTTCCTGTTCTTCTTCTATGGAATTCAAGTTTGTAATAATAAACTGAGTTTGTTTTTCTGCCGATGTTTTTGTAGAACGAGACGATTGTCAATTAAAGAAATTAAAAACCTTGTGAAGATTTAAAGCTTTAAAACAACAGCATGGTGTGACATAAGAAACACCGTGAAAATTCATACTTTACCTTTAATACATACATACATACATACAGTGCCCTCCAGAATCTTTGGCACCCTTAGTGAATATGAGCAAAACAGGCTGTGAAAAAATGTCTTTGCTGTTTATCCTCTTGGTCTTTCACTCAAAATATTCACAAAAATCTTACCTTTTCATTGAAGTACAATTATTGAAAGAAAAAAAAAATGTTGACATTAAATAAATATTTTTCTCCAAAACATTTGTGTCACAATTATTGGCACCCCTAGAAAATCTTATGCTTACAATCTAACTGAAGTATAATTCCAGTCATATTTGACATTTTTAAATTCACCTGTTTGATTAGGAACTCTTAAGTGGTCAACCATGACTTCCTGTTTCACTGGGGTATAAATATGAGGTGACACAGGCCAAACTCCCTTAGTCATTCATCACTACGGGAAAGACCCGAGAACACAGTGACGATGTGCGACGAAAAGTTGTTGAGCTGCACAAATCAGAAAATGGATATAAGAAAATCTCTAAACAGTTGAAAATACCCATTTCCACTATCAGGGCATAATTAAGAAGTTTAAAGCGACAGGAGATGTTAAGAATCAGCCTGGAAGAGGACGTGTGTGTACACTGACCCCACGCACTGTGAGGAGGATGGTTCGACTGGCAAAAGAATCTCTGAGGATCACAGCTGGAGAATTGCAGAGGTTAGTTGAGTCTTGGGGTCAGAAAGTCTCCAAAACTAGCATCAGACGCCACCCACATCACCACAAGTTGTTTGGGAGGGTTGCCAGAAAAAAGCCTCTGCTGTCAATCAACAACAAACTAAAGCGCCTACAGTTTGCCAAACGTTACTGGGACGTTCAATGGGACCGGCTTATATGATCAGATGAGACCAAAATAGAGCTTTTTGGCAACAAACATCAAAGGTGGGTTTGGCGTAGACAGAAAGAGCCATACAGAAAAGCACCTCATACCCACTGTGAAGTATGGTGGCGGATCTTTGATGTTGTGGGGCTGTTTTTCTTCCAAAGGCCCTGGACATCTCGTTAGGATACCTGGTATCATGGACTCCATCAAATACCAGCAGATACTAAATGAAAACCTAACAGCCTCTGCCAGGAAGCTTAAAATGGGCCGTGGTTGGACATACCAACAGGACAACGATCCGAAGCACACCTCAAAATCTACACAAAAATGGTTCACCGACCACAGAATAAAGGTTTTGCCATGGCCATCACAGTCCCCGACCTAAACCCCATAGAGAATCTGTGGGATGAGCTGAAGAGGAGAGTCCACAAGCGTCGACCTCGGAATCTGAAGGATCTGGAGAGATTCTGCATGGAGGACTGGTCTCAGATCCAGTGCCATGTGTTCACCAACCTCATCACGCATTATAGGAGAAGACTCAGAACTGTTATCTTGGCAAAGGGAGGCTGCACAAAATATTAAATGAAGGGGTGCACATATATTTTCGAGAAAAATAATTGTGGCACATATATTTTTGAGAAAAATATTTGTTTCATGATAAGAATTTAATGTTTCTTTCAATTATGTTTCTTCAGTTAAAGGTTAAATTTTTGTGAATATTTTGAATGGAAGATCATGAGGATAAACAAAAAAGATTTTTTTTCACATCTCGTTTTTCTCATTTTTACTAAAGGGTGCCAATAATTCTGGAGGGCACTGTATATGTAAACGTGAAGTTAGTGAAGACAGGGGCCATAGTTACTTGCGTCCCCGAGGCCAGAGCGGGCGACATTGAGTCCCACTTAAAACTGCTGGCTAAGGGTAAACGTAAATACAGTAAGATTGTTATTCACATCGGCAGTAATATCTGCAGAAGGCTCTGTGGTGTCAGAGGAGACGAAGCGTTTAGAAAGACGCTCCCAATGAAGACACGTGATAACTGTGTATTTAGTTTAAAACACACGTATCATGTGTTTTATCCTGTTTATCTTCCACTCCAAATCCTCCTGTAGTTCCTGTTCTTCTTCCACTGAATTTATGTTTGTAAGATTAAACTTTTTTTTGCCAATGGCCCAGTGGAACAAGATGACTGTGAATTAAAGAAATTCAAAACCTTTACAAGATTTATAGATTTGAAACAACAACAACATCGAGTGACATAAGGAATGCTGCGGAACCTCATACTTTGGTATGGGAATGGTTTGTCTGGTATAGTCCCACTTAATCCGTTATCGTCCCGGTTTGTCTGGTATTGTCCCGGTTTGTCCAGTATTGTCCAGTATTGTCCAGTATTGTCATGGTTTGTCCAGAATTGTCCCGGTTTGTCCAACTACTATTAAACACTTTTACCATGAGAAGTGGCTCGGCTACGATGCTACGTGCTCTGAATACATTTAACAATCAGGAAGCGTCTACAGTTCAATCTGCATTTACTACAGATGTTTAAAAGTGTAAACTTGAAAAATGAAGCAATTTCCAGTTGTGGTACAGCTGTGAAGTCCTGCATCTCGCCAAGAATCAGGATTTTAAGTTATCTTTGACTCTTGTTCACAAAATACAATGAATTTTTGCATGTTTAATCATCCAAAAGTTGTCAGAAACCAAACAGTCCTAATAAATATGGTTGGTACCTCATTACCAACACCATTACTAACAATTCAATCAGTATTTAGTGGAATGGTGTTATTCACCCCTCATGGATCATAGTTCCATTAGGATAACTCACTTGTTTTCATGAAAAATACATGTTCAAACCATTTTTTAGGTACATTGGAAGTACCTAGATATAAATTGCATTAGTCTTACATAACATGTATTCTTTTCTAAATTATTTGTACATTTCGAAACTTTCTTTTTTTCATGGGGTGATGTAGCTAAAAAGAGTTGAGACACCTCTTCTGTTCAGGGTCATATTGACCGGCTCACTTAAAATCAAGCCAAATCAGTCATAAGGATTTGTATTGATAGTAAACTCTATTTATGTCTATTTATAGTGTTAAGAAACAGAAATTTACAAAAATGAACAAGAGATGAGCACAATGAACGAGGTGTGTGTATGTGTATCTGTGTCTACACAGCACACGAGTGACGTGTCGTCATGGTGTGCGACATGTGCAAATACATTTTGCACATGTTGTTCTCATCTTGATGCTCAGATCTGTTCTTTGAGTCACTGCCATCCTGGTGGGGCCTGGCACTGTCTTTATAATGTTTTCGGCAGACAGTCTTGACTGAAGTATATTGGGTGAGGATGACCACTGTATTTCACAATTTCTTGACATGAATGTCTTGCTTGGAGGAATAGGAATATCAAATTCCTCATCTGATGGTTCATAATCAGAATCATCAGAATCTGAATTGACCTCGAGATGGTCTTCATCTTCCTCTATTTCACTGTCGTGATCAAGGATGTGTTCCAGAGCCTCCGTGGCTGTCATCCTTTAGTTTCTGTTGCTCATGTTGTCCTACAGTAAGCTGCTGTACTGTATGTAGCTGCAGAGTGGAACGCTCATAGGACTCCCAAGCAACCCTTTCGTATGTTTCGCCCCTCACCTGCTAAGTGTGGGCGGGGTTTTCCAGCGGGAAAATAAAAGGTTCCGTCAAAGTCATAATAGTATCTGTATTTCTCGCACAGGTGGGATGAAATGTGGTGTGTGTGTGTGTGTGTGTGTGTGTGTGTGTGTGTGTGTGTGTGTGTGTGTGTGTGTGTGTGTGTGTGTGTGTGTGTGTGTGTGTGTCTGTTTGTGTGAAATGGGGTGAAACATGGTGGGAGGAGTAGGAAATACCTTGAAATGGTCTAAACTTGACACTTCTGGCCCCTTATAGCCTCCACTTTCACTGCCGGGTCAAATTGACCCGAACATCATCTCTGTAATATAAACATATGAACCATTTTTATTTGTAACGTTGATTACACTAATTAAGGCAAGTAGAAGAAGTTTCATAACATGTCAATTTGACCCGCAACATAACAGGAGGGTTAACTAGAATCAAGAATTGACTCATAATCAAAAATGCTGTAATACATGAAACTATAAACACTTGAGTAATGTGTGTTTGGTGATGAGAACAGAGCAGAACCTTTATATGAATATTTGACGTTCTACTTTCTGCAGAATGAGTTGTTGTAGAAGCAGGATCCTCCTCCGGATGTCCGGCTGGTAGCGCTGGACACATTTACTGACCCGGTTATGAACTGGCACCTAGTTTGCCAAAAAAACAAACAAACAGATCTTAATATCCTTAAGGGCTTCTTTTTGCCTGAGTCAAACTGGACTAATTCCTAACGTTTCTCTTCATAAAAGCCATCAGTTTGTTTTTTTGTGCCCAGTTTCAGGAACACAAGATAATTTGTTAGATTAAATGTTTAATGAGAATGAAATGAACAGAGATCAGCTGATGTTCTGCTGTACGTTGGTCCTGAACTAGTGAACCGGACCAATCTTCATGCTGATGGTCTACAGCAGCGGTCCTCAACCTTTTTGCGCAATAGACCGGTTTCATATAAGACAACATTTTCACGGACTGGCTTTCAAGGTGTGGTGGATAAACATGAAAATAAAATGATACGACCGGCATGAAAACAAATATAAAATACATAAAAAATACAACTCGCCATAACGCTGAATCAGTGTGAGCCCTGAGCTTGTTTTTCTGCAACAAGATGGTCCCATCTGGGGGTAATGGGAGACAATGACACCCGAAGTGTTCCTTATGTCCAGTCTACTCCGTAACTTTGTTTTGATGCTGTCACTGCAGAAAATCCTGCTTCATTTTTGCTAGCTTGTGGGCTTACTTTTTGAGGTAACGAGAGACGACAGCGACGGCTAACAGGATGGGAACTGCCTGAGTAGCCTCCCCAGTACACAAGAATCTAGATCTATACTGGACAGGAATAGGGAGCTTCTGATCACCTGGAGGAACGCAATGGGTTTAAAGTGGACTGAACTGCAGACCCTGTACATCGACCGGAGGAACCATCCCTTGTGACTATGAGGAGGATCTATCATGTACTGGCCAACAATACGATGCTCTAGGATTCATCACACTCCTTCCTGAGCCCAAGTCTTAGCTGAACAGCTTTGGACCAATCAAAGGGGGTGTTGTGATCCAGACCTGCTCCGTAAATTCCGGTAGGATCAACAAATCTTCTGCGATGCTTCTGAAACTAGGATCGTATCAGTTTCTTATCTGCTCAGCTTTGTTATGACTAGATCTAGAGGTTCCCCCAAATAGCTTCTATCCATTCCTGCTCCTGGCACTATGAGAGGCCCTAGCTGGAGCACAACGAGATCAGCTACTTCAGAGGAAGTTGACCCTGAACCTTCAACCCCTCACCTTGTGGACTGATCCAACCACAGTTCTTGAGAGGCTTGAGTGTACGAAACACATAAGGTGTTTCTGTGGGAACAGGAGCATCAGAAATTCAAGAGGGCTTCCGTTACTAAGCAACCAAAACCCTGCCAGCTGCGATGACGATGAAGTTGCGGTAATTTAGCAGTAAGCCTCCCTTACTAATCAAAGAAAAATGAAATTCCAGCAGCATAAATCACTCACAGTAGCTTCACTTGTCATCTTCAGTTTGGCCTTTCAGCCGGTCTTTGTGATGTCGCTGGTCGTTGGTCGGACCAAATGAAATAGTCTGTGGAGATGGGAAAAGAGATGGGTAGTGCTGCACTAAACTGATTCACTTCTTTTTCATTTATTTACCCTAGACTGAAAAAAACAGGAAAGGATTCTGTCAGCTCTTATTGGTTGTTTATTGTCAAAGTTGAACTATTTTGTACTCCGTGTGCCGTCAAGCTTTGAGCTTCTCTCTCGCTTTCGAGAGCGCCATCTGCGTGTCTCCATCGACGACAATTCAGTTCAATTCAATTCAATATATTTTGTAGAGCCCAAAATCACAAATTGCAAATTTGCCTCAGAGGGCTTTACAATCGGTACACATGCGACATCCTCTGTCCTTACACCCTCACATCCTCTGTCCTTACACCCTCACCTCCTCTGTCCTTAGACCCTCACATCCTCTGTCCTTACACCCTCACATCCTCTGTCCTTACACCCTCACCTCCTCTGTCCTTACACCCTCACCTCCTCTGTCCTTACACCCTCACATCCTCTGTCCTTAGACCCTCACATCCTCTGTCCTTACACCCTCACATCCTCTGTCCTTACACCCTCACATCCTCTGTCCTTAGACCCTCACATCCTCTGTCCTTACACCCTCACATCCTCTGTCCTTACACCCTCACATCCTCTGTCCTTACACCCTCACATCCTCTGTCCTTACACCCTCACATCCTCTGTCCTTACACCCTCACATCCTCTGTCCTTACACCCTCACATCCTCTGTCCTTACACCCTCACATCCTCTGTCCTTACACCCTCACATCCTCTGTCCTTACACCCTCACATCCTCTGTCCTTAGACCCTCACATCCTCTGTCCTTACACCCTCACCTCTGTCCTCTGTCCTTACACCCTCACATCCTCTGTCCTTACACCCTCACATCCTCTGTCCTTACACCCTCACATCCTCTGTCCTTACACCCTCACATCCTCTGTCCTTAGACCCTCACATCCTCTGTCCTTCACATCCTCTGTCCTTACACCTCACATCCTCTGTCCTTACACCCCTCACCCTCCTCCTGTCCTTACACCCTCACATCCTCTGTCCTTACACCCTCACATCCTCTGTCCTTACACCCTCACATCCTCTGTCCTTACACCCTCACATCCTCTGTCCTTACACCCTCACATCCTCTGTCCTTACACCCTCACCTCCTCTGTCCTTAGACCCTCACATCCTCTGTCCTTACACCCTCACATCCTCTGTCCTTACACCTCACATCCTCTGTCCTTACATCCTCTGTCCTTACACCCTCACATCCTCTGTCCTTAGACCCTCACATCCTCTGTCCTTAGACCCTCACATCCTCTGTCCTTACACCCTCACATCCTCTGTCCTTACACCCTCACCTCCTCTGTCCTTACACCCTCACATCCTCTGTCCTTACACCCTCACATCCTCTGTCCTCTGTAGACCTTACACCCTCACATCCTCTGTCCTTAGACCCTCACATCCTCTGTCCTTACACCCTCACCTCCTCTGTCCTTACACCCTCACCTCCTCTGTCCTTACACCCTCACATCCTCTGTCCTTACACCCTCAATCCTCTGTCCTTACACCCTCACATCCTCTGTCCTTACAGACCCTCACATCCTCTGTCCTTAACCCTCACATCCTCTGTCCTTACACCCTCACATCCTCTGTCCTTACACCTCTGTCCTTACACCCTCACCTCTGTCCTTACACCCTCACATCCTCTGTCCTTACACCCTCACATCCTCTGTCCTTAGTCCTTAGACCCTCACATCCTCTGTCCTTAGACCCTCACATCCTCTGTCCTTACACCCTCACCTCCTCTGTCCTTAAGACCCTCACATCCTCTGTCCTTACACCCTCACATCCTCTGTCCTTAGACCCTCACATCCTCTGTCCTTAGACCCTCACATCCTCTGTCCTTAGAACCCTCACATCCTCTGTCCTTAACCTCACCTCCTCTGTCCTTAACCCTCACCTCCTCTGTCCTTACACCCTCACCAGGGAGAACCTTACACCTCAATCCTCTGTCCTTAGACCCTCACATCCTCTGTCCTTAGACCAGTCCTTAACCCTCACATCCTCTGTCCTTAGACCTCACATCCTCTGTCCTTAGAATCACATCCTCTGTCCTTACACCTCACATCCAAATTCCCTCACATCCTCTGTCAGGAAAAAAAAAAAAAAAAAAAAAACTTTAACAGGGAGAAAAAGGAAGAAACCTCTGGGAGAGCGACAGAGGAGGGATCCTTCTCCCAGGATGGGCAGAATGCAATAGATGTCATGTGTACAGAATGAACAGTGGGTGTCAGCAGGTGATACGACCACAGTCCAAATATAACCTCGATTCCTGGGAACCTGTCCTTGAAGTTTGGCGAGAAAGCACAAGGACTCCGGGGAAGAAGCAAAATCAGTAATGTGCATAAATAGGAGATTAATACATAAAGAAGGATGAGAAAAGAGGGAGCTCTGTACTAGGTAGAGGAGCTGGAAAGGAGAACAGTGAACCAGTCCTAACTATAGAACCTGAACCAGTCCTAACTATAAACCTGAACCAGTCCTAACTATAAATCTAAACCCTGAACCAGTCCTAACTATAAACCTGAACCAGTCCTAACTATAAACCTGAACCAGTCCTAACTATAGACCTGAACCAGTCCTAACTATAAACCTGAACCAGTCCTAACTATAAACCTGAACCAGTCCTAACTATAAACCTGAACCAGTCCTAACTATAAACCTGAACCAGCCCTAACTATAAACCTGAACCAGTCTTAACTATAAACCTGAACCAGCCCTAACTATAGCCTGAACCAGTCCTAACTATAAGCGCTATCAAAAAGGAAGGTCTTAAGCCTGCTCTTAGTGGTGAGTGTGTCGGCCCCCCGGACTGAAGCTGGAACCTGGTTCCACAGAAGAGGAGCCTGATAACTGAAGGCTCTGGTTCCTGGTCTACTTTTATCTCCTCTAGGAACCACAAGTAACCCTGCATTGATGGAGCGCAGCTCTCTAGTTGGGTAATATGGAACTATAAGTTCCTTAAGATAAGACGGTGCCTGGCCAGTTAGAGCTTTGTAGGTGAGTAGAAGGATTTTAAATTCTATTCTTGATTTAACAGGGAGCCAGTGCAGAGAAGCTAATACTGGAGTAATATGATCTCTTTTCTTAGTTTTTGTTAGAACACGTGCTGCAGCATTCTGGATCAACTGTAAAGATCTAAGAGACCTATTAGAGCAGCCTGATAATAAGGAGTTACAGTAATCTAGTCTAGAGGGAACAAATGCATGAACTAGTTTTCTGCATCGCTTTGAGACAGGATTTGCCTGATTTTCAAAATGTTACATAAATGAAAAAAGGCTGTCCTTGAGATCTGTTTTATATAAGAGTTAAAGACAGATCCTGATCAAAGATAACTCTGAGGTTCTTAACGGTAGTGCTGGATGCCAGAGCAATGCCATCTAGAGAAATTATATTGTTAGATAATTGATTTCTAGTAGAATAACTTCAGTTTTGTCTGAGTTTAACATCAAGAAGTTGCAGGTCATCCAGGTTTTTATGTCCTTAAGACTGTTGAAGTTTAGAGAACTGGTTAGTTTCGTCTGGCTTAATCGATAGATATAACTGGGTATCGTCTGGATATCAATGAAAGTTTATTGAGTGTTTTCTGATAATATTCCCTAAAGGAAGCATATATAAGGTAAATAAAATAGGTCCAAGAACAGACCCTTGTGGAACTCCGTGACTGACCCTGGTTTTCATCGAGCTTTCATTGTTTACATATACAAACTGAGATCGGTCTGATAAATACGACTTAAACCAGCTGAGTGCGGTTCCTTTAATGCCTATTAGATGCTCCAATCTCTGTAATAGGATTTGGTGATCAATGGTATCAAATGCAGCACTAAGGTCTAACAGTACAAGTACAGAGACAAGTCCTTTGTCTGAAGCTATTAGAAGGTCATTGGTAGTTTTCACCAGTGCCGTCTCTGTGCTATGATTCACTCTAAATCCTGACTGAAAATCCTCAAATAAACTATTGTTATGCATAAAGTCACACAGCTGATTAGAGACTGCTTTCTCAAGGATCTTAGAGAGGAACGGAAGGTTAGATATAGGTCTAAGGTTAGATATAGTCTGGGATTGGTACAGACCATAGGAGGTTTAACTGGGTTCCACTCATGCAATGACCACACCGTTTTCCTTCTTTAACTCCTCTTTACTTTTCTTTTTGTATTTTCACAGGTACAGGTAAGTTGTAGCAGGTAGGTATTGTGGGTACAGTTGTAAGTGGGTTGCAAGTGGTAAACTGCTAGGTATACTGCAAGGTAAAAAACCTTTAAAGAAACCAAAAATAACTACAGTAAATGCAGTGCAGAATGAAATAGTAAATACAAACATGTTTTTCATATATGCATTTAAATACTTATAAATATAAATATATAAATATAAATATAAATATTATTAATAGTTTTTAATGTCTAAGCATATTTTCATGAATTCTTTTTAAATATATGAAACTCCAGGCTTTTTATGGCTGTACCAGCGCTGCTTTTTCCAATCGTTTTCAAACAATTTGCAGTCGCAGCTTTGCTGCTGCTGGACAGAACGCTGTCTGATTTGTTTGCAACTGGCGTTTCCTGAAAGAGTCTCTCTTCCCCTTTCTGTCCTTTCCGGTAAGGTGACGCAATGACGCGGATTTCCCAGGTAACGCTCTGAGGAGGGATTCCCCCAGCTGTCAGTCGGCGCTGCATATTAACCCCTTCATATCCAGCGGGGATTTTCCAAGTTGACTTCACACCTCCCACTCGACCTTCCAGTGGAGACACCTGGGAGGTCGCATGTTACAGGTGCAACTTGGGTCAGATGTTTAGTTCTGTTCTTCGGTGGGAAGCAAGACCACTAGTCGCCTTACGTCTCTGTGAAGAACTGCTGCTGGGATCTTTTCTTTGAATTTCTTAGATGTTCGGTGACTTACTTTTGCTCCGGTAGGCCTTGTGACAGGAACGGGGTAGCTTGGGAAGGTTCTGACATTGACGTCCCTCACAACTCCTTTGCTGTCCGAGTTGACGCTAACCACTCTTGCAATCCTGAACTGACCCCTAAGGGCGTTTTGGTCCGCCATCCAGACGATGTCCCCGACTGCGACATTTCTCTTGGTGGTATGCCATTTGTTCCTTACGAATAAGTTAGGACCAGCAAGTTGACTCCAGTTCCTCCAGAACTTGTTAACTTGCGCTTGCATTTCTTTAAGCCTTTTGTAGGGATAGTCACTGAAGTCGAATGTTCTGACATCTCCACCCTGTGATGCTCGTCCGAGCAGGAGACAGTTAGGAGTGATGAACTGGACGCTGTCTTCTCGGCTCTGTGTCCTGGCGTCAATTGGTCTTTCATTTGCAAGATTGGCAGCCGTGTAGAGAGTTGTTTGGAATTCACTCCAACTTAGGCCGGACTCTCCTCCAAGACTCTGCAGTGCTCTCTTGACAATGCGCACAGCAGCTTCTGCGGCACCATTCCGGTGTGGAGAATCGGCTGGATGAATCTTCCACGACCATTCTGTGCCATCCTTGGCAGCTCTCTCCTCCAGGGTAGCTTTGTCAAGATTGGCAAGGAATCGGTACTGTTCTTCTAGGACTGGCTTAGCCCCAATGAAGTTGGTCCCAGGATCTGACCAGATTTTCTTTGGATGACCTCTTAGTGCTGTGAACCTCTGGTAGGCAAACAGAAAACTCTCTGTGGACTGAGAGTTCACCAGCTCGGTGTGAATAGCTCTGGAGGCCATGCAACAAAACACAATTCCCCAAACCTTCAGTGACACTCTTTTCTTTACATCATCCCTGACTTGGTAGGGTCCGAAGAGGTCGACTGTTGTGTAGTGGAATGGGGCAGCTGGTTCTGTCCTCTCTGGAGGTAGATCACCCATTATTTGCTGGCATCTTTTTGCTTTAGTTTTCCTGCAGAACATGCAGTTTTCGACCGCTTTTTGAGCAATTCTCCGACCTTTCACGACCCATGCTCTTCTTCTCATCTTGAGCAAGGTCCCGGCCACTCCATCGTGGTTCTCCTCGTGGGCTTCTCGTGCTAACAGTGTCGACACCCAGGCTTCATAAGGCAAGATGGGGACAGCAACTTTATCTTCATTGAAGATCTGCACACGACCCCCACAGACCAACAATCCAGTCTCTTGGTCTCTGTACACCACCAGCCTGTCTGTGGTTGTGCTTGGGAAGGATGCACTTTGCTGTGCCGCAAGGAAGATGTCTTTTAGGGCGTCTTCCCTCTCTGTCACTGAGATGACTTTTGAAAACGACACTGCCTCCCACTTTGGATTGTTTGCAGTTCGCTTGTTCCCTTTCATGAACATCCTTGCTGCTCTCCGGATCCAGGCGACTGTTTTGACAAGTCGGCTTAGGTTACTGAACCGCTTGACATCCACCAGTTCTTGGACAGTTGATCCTGCTGGTGGCCTCTTTGGTTGTGTTTGGGTCTGAGTTGGTTCCTGGTCTTGCTTTAGTTCAGAAGGCTTCTGCGTGTCAGTATCCTTTGGATCCGGCAGCAGTTGTGCCTTGGCTTGTGCTCGGGTCAGTGCAGCAACAAACGCTTTCTTCTGTAATCTGTTGACACCGTCTCTGGCAGCCATCACCAACTCTTTGGCAGATTTAACTGGCCACTCATCCACTGGTAGCTTCAAGAATGTTGGTCCGTTCTGCCATTCTGAACTTTCATCCAGGTCTTGAGGACTGGCCCCTCTGGTTATGATATCAGCAATATTGAGAGGACCAGGAATCCACCACCAATCTCGGATTGCTGTTGTGTTCTGGATCTCGCCGATCCTGTTTGCAAAGAAGGTTTGATAACCATAGCTCTCTCTCTGGATTGCACCGAGAACTGTTTGGCTGTCAATGATATGGAACCACTTGTCAACTCGGATCTTGCTGTGCTGTTCGAAGTACTTTTTGAGCCGTGAGGCAAACACTGCTCCGCACATCTCTGCTTTGACAGCATCACCTTTGTGGTCTAAAGGAGTTAGCTTTGCCTTGGACTCCACTAGAGTGACGACTGGGCCCTGCTCAGTGTTCCACCGGAGGTACATCACTGCGCCGTAGGCCTGCTCGCTTCCATCTGAGAATGTTAATGCCCAAGGTTCTCCACTGAAGCTTGGAGGCATTATGGCCCTGGTGAATGTAATCCACCCGAGTTGCACATACTCTTCGAAGAGCCGGACTGCATCTTCTCTGAGGCTGTCTGACAATGCTGTGTCCCAGGTGTCTTTGACAGGGCAGTTGACACTCTTCGCCTCCTGGAATGCTCTCCGCACAAGGATGGCACCCTTTTGCTTGGCAGGAGTCACCAGGCCAACTGGATCATATAACCCTGAGACTTGACTCAGGAGGTCCCTTCTTGTCAAAGGGTTGGGGGTCTGCGCTCTTACTTGGTCTAGTAGAAGGTCTTGGCCAAGTCGCATCTTCTGCTTTCTCTTTGAGAAGTTTATGGATGACATGACATGGAGCTTATCCTCTTCCACGAGGTAACCTAGACCAAGTGCTTTGTTCTCGTCATCCCTCATTTGATTCGGGAGAACCATGTTGTTACCTCTGGTCTTGCTCGCATCGTCTTTCACCTTCCTCCCACTTTGGCCTGAGAAGACCCAAGGCTTCAACAGGAAACCTCCAGCTTTCAGGATTAGCTCCACATTCGCTGTGATGGTTTTCAGTTTCTCAAGGTCATTGTGAGATGTTAGGATGTCGTCGACATAGCTGTCATTATGAAGTACTCCTCGCTCCTCTTCGAGGTGGGCAAAGGAAGGTAGGTTGGCTGTTTCTCGCATTGCGAGCTGTGCAATGCAGCCTGCCGGTTTATCACCAATGTTGACTCTGGTGATAGCGTACTCCTCCATCTCCTCCTCTTCTGAGTCTCGCCAGAGGAACCTGTGGAGGTGCATCTCACGGTCTTCCAACCATACTGAGTTGTACATTTTTGTGATGTCCCCTAAGGCAGCGTTGGTTCCCCCTCTGAACCTCAGGAGGACAGCACGTATCTGGTTGAGGACGTCTGGCCCCTTCATCAGTAGGTCGTTCATGCTGGTTCCTTTGAACTTTTGACTGCTATTCCAGACGAGTCTTACCGGGGTTGTTACAGAGTGTGGGTTTGGTGCTATAAGGTGACTTACAAACCATACTGGTCCCTTCCAGGTAATGATCTGTTCTTCAGTCAACTTGACTGCAGCTCCTCTTTCCACCATGTCATGCACCTGAGCTTTGTAAGCAGACTTCCACTCTGGTGCTTTGGCTAGCTGCTTCTCTGTCCTCAGGAATGTTGCTTCCACTGCTCCTCTGTTGTTCGGCAGTGAGGCTGGATCCTCTAGCCAGGGATACTTTGCGTGCCAATGTGGTTGTCTGCTGTGATCATCGCTCATGACATACGTGAGTCCTTCTTTTACCACCTCAAGCTCCCTTTCTTCTGCAAGGGTCATTTCTTTGCCACCGGGCTGGCAATTTCCGCAACGGCAGCCGCCGCATCTGGGCTCGCATGCGGCGCCAATGCTATCCCAGTGCCACCACTCCAGGAAGCTTTGTTTGCTGGTTGAAGCGGTTGATCCTTGTATTTCGAATACTTCTTTGTTTGAGATGTTCTGTTCTGGACTGTACGTGAGCTCTTCATATTTCACAGCTGCCGCTCTCATTGATCTTGCAAAATGCGTCTTTGACATGTGGGCTGACACTTCAACCTCCTCGAACAGTTTGGGGTGGGTTCCTCCAACCGTTTTCCCGAGGGGTCCATCCCACAGTACAAGGTCCCCCACAACTTTGACTCTCTGTGGAGCTAGCCGGCCTTCTCTGTGGCTAATGAGAAGCTCCACCTCTTTGGGCCTCACAAGCTCATCAAGAGGTACATCTGGGAAGAATGGCTGCAGTTGTCCAGGTGTTACACTTTTGTGGACATCTGCGATGTTCTCAAGCCCATAGCAAACCAATTGATGTGCTCTCAGTGTGTCCTTGGAAGTGGATACACGGATTTTGAGGAGATAGCGCTTTGTCTTTACTTGGACCTTCATTCCGGCTACTCCATGGACAATGAGTATGATGTCTTCACTCTTCAGATTCAGACGGCTTGCTGCTCTGTGAGTGATGTAATTGGTGTCAGATGCTAAGTCGATGAGTGTTCCGACTTTCTCTCCGGCGTTAGCTGTGACGACGAGTAGCATCATGATCACTGGAAGCTCCTGCATCCCGCTTTTTTCAAGTAGACCTTGCTGGTCATTTGAAGTTGTGAAGACTCTGGAGGCAACGTTTGAGAAGACCTCCCTGAACTGCTTTGCTAGGTCGGGTGGGAGATTTTTGATGAAATCCTCTTGACCCTCTGTGTACTTCCTTCTGCCTTTATCCTTTTCCGACTTGTCAGACTTCTTTGACATAGATTTAGGACAGAGGTAGAAGTGATGCTCAGCCTGTTCTTCTCTGCAGTCTTGATTTTTGCATAGAAAGCCAGGTTTGCAGGATGACCGGTCATCGTGAACCTCAAGGCATCTTGTACACGCTCCCAACTTCTTTACTGAAGACTTCCTTTCGGCTGCAGTCAGAGCCTTGAATTGCTTGCAGAAGTAGAGTTTTCTCTTGTGTTTGGCATCACCACAGACTACACAGCCTTGGTCATCAGCTGACTTTGTAGACTTGGTTCTTGCACTTTTCTGCTCAATCCTGTTGTCTCTCCAACTTGGCTTACTTGGCTCCTCATCTCGTAGCTGCTCAAGCTCCTCATAGATAGCTTCTTGCTTCTGGAGGAATGCCAAGAGATGATCAAACCGTTTGTCTGGCGTTACTCCATTATTTGGATCGGCTACATAGACAAGCCACTCTTTTTTGAGGGATTCAGGGAGTTTACTCTCGATTGATTTTGTTACAAGGGGATTCTTTATGGCGCCTGTGTCTCCGAGGTCACTCAGGTCCCCGAGTGCTTTCTCCACGGCTTGAATCAACTCCACAATTTTCCTTGGTTGACTACTTTTGACAAATGGCATCTTCTGTAGGTCTTCCACTATTTCAATGGCGATAGCCGTTCGATTTCCATAGCGGTTCTCCAAGACGCGGAGAATGTCATCTGCAGTGTTATAGGTGGTCAGGCGAAAGTCTTTTTTGAACTTGTCATCGAGACTGTCGAGTAACTGTATCTTTTTCACTTCTTTGGAGCCGGTTACTTCTCCCTGTTTTTGGAGCGACTCCCAGTCCCTTCTCCACCTGTGAAAATCACGCTTGTAGCCAGAGAATCTCGGGAGAGCTATGGGTTTCAGCTTAATGGTTGGAGTAAAGTTGTGATTGCTGGCAGTGTCAGTTGTGTTTTCCGGTAGTCTTGCCGTTATGAAGTCAGCCTTTCTAGAGACCAGCCTGGTTGACTGGTGTTCCAGCTCTTTCAGCCGACCACGGAACTCTCGTTGGTCTTCCACCGGAACCCACTGCTGCCATTTGCAGTGCGCTTTCTTTGCGGAAACCACAAGTGTTTTCAGGTGAGTGAGCCTAAATTCATAGCCGTCAAGGTTGCTGTCGGTATGTACTCTTCCAACACGATCAGCTTCAGCTTCTGCTAGTTCTACAGCTGTGCGCAGTTCATCTCCAAACTTTGTCCAGAGTGCTTTTCCAAGTAGCTCTTCCACTTCCTTCAGCTTCTGATTACATTCACTGATGGTCTTAGCTATGTCAGCGCTTTGCTGTTCGGTCAGCTTAACTGATCCTCCTTCATCCAGCTTTGCCTCCTCTTCTTCAATGACACCTGCCATGACTTCGTCATTGGTTTCCATGACTTTCTCGGCTGCAATGGTGATTTTACTGAAGCTATCTCGGAGCTGGTCTTCTGACATGCTGTCGTGAGTTCTGATGATATTGTTCCTTAGTCGTGTGAAGGATCGTTTGGCTACTGTCCGCTCACTTTTGAGCTGCTCAATGGTTTCAGCCATGTTGGATGTTTTGGGTCCACCTGCTGTTTGCAGGGTGCTTTTATTTTTTCCAGGTCACTGTTTTCACTGTTCCAGCTTACAGTCCCGTTTTTTTACTGTCTCACTGTTCCAGCTTACAGCGGTTTTTTACTGTCAAGCTATCTAGTGTTTGTGCAGCTTCCCTGCTTGAAAGGGATTGGTACAGACCATAGGAGGTTTAACTGGGTTCCACTCATGCAATGACCACACCGTTTTCCTTCTTTAACTCCTCTTTACTTTTCTTTTTGTATTTTCACAGGTACAGGTAAGTTGTAGCAGGTAGGTATTGTGGGTACAGTTGTAAGTGGGTTGCAAGTGGTAAACTGCTAGGTATACTGCAAGGTAAAAAAATCTTTCTCTATGAAACCATTTTTAACTGCTTTAAATATCAATTCATTTTCTCCAGGCTTTTTTTTTTTTATGGCTGTACCAGCGCTGCTTTTTCCAATCGTTTTCTAGCGCAGCTTTGCTGCTGCTGGACAGAACGCTGTCTGATTTGTTTGCAACTGGCGTTTCCTGAAAGAGTCTCTCTTCCCCTTTCTGTCCTTTCCGGTAAGGTGACGCAATGACGCGGATTTCCCAGGTAACGCTCTGAGGAGGGATTCCCCCAGCTGTCAGTCGGCGCTGCATATTAACCCCTTCATATCCAGCGGGGATTTTCCAAGTTGACTTCACAGTTAGATATAGGTCTAAGGTTAGATATAGTCTATAGTTAGATATAGTCTATAGTTAGATATAGGTCTATAGTTAGATATAGTCTATAGTTAGATATAGTCTATAGTTAGATATAGGTCTATAGTTAGATATAGGTCTATAGTTAGATATAGGTCTATAGTTAGATATAGTCTATAGTTAGATATAGTCTATAGTTAGATATAGTCTATAGTTAGATATAGGTCTATAGTTAGATATAGGTCTATAGTTAGATATAGTCTATAGTTAGATATAGGTCTATAGTTAGATATATAGTTAGATATAGTCTATAGTTAGATATAGTCTATAGTTAGATATAGTCTATAGTTAGATATAGGTCTATAGTTAGATATAGTCTATAGTTAGATATAGTCTATAGTTAGATATAGAGATATAGTCTATAGTTAGATATAGGTCTATAGTTAGATATAGTCTATAGTTAGATATAGTCTATAGTTAGATATAGGTCTATAGTTAGCCAACACCTCTGGATCTAGAGTAGGTTTCTTAAGAAGAGGTTTAATTACAGCTAGTTTGAAGGCCTGTGGTACATGGCCCGTTAGTAAAGACAGATTGATCATTTCTAATAAAGAATTGCTAATTAAAGGTAAAACTTACTTAAGCAGACTAGTCGGAATCGGGTCTAAGAGACAGGTGGAAGGTTTAGACTTAGAAATAGTTAAAGTCAATTGTTGAAGGTCGATGGGAGAAAAGCCATCTAAATATATTTCAGGTTCTACAGCTGTGGATTGATCGGTACTGGTTGAGGGCAGTAGATTATACATTCTTTCTCTAATAGTTAGAATCTTATCATTAAAGAAGTTCATGAAGTCACTACTACTGAGGTTTATAGGAATACACGGAGGAGCTATAGAGTCTACTGTCATTCGCAGTGAGCATGCAGCACTATCGACAAGATGGTCAAATATATGTATATTTAACTAATAATGATATAATAATATTACTAAAGTTAGCGTATATGTATGAGTGTAATAATTATACAGAGCTATAAGGAGATTAAAACACATGACAAGATGTTCAGAAAGGTTCACGTAAAGGTTTTTTTAAGTTAGTCCTGTAGAGTCCAGCAGGGGTCAGCACTGCACCACAGAAGAAGAGTGTCACATCTGTATGATGATCCTCCATGAAACATCTGAACGAGGAGAGAACCGAGCTGCAGGTTAGGTCATGTGACACGCACAGGAAGAGCAGGCGAGTAAAATCAGCAGCAGAGTGGATTTGTTTCCGTCCCAAGTCGCTGTCTTCACCTGACACGGACCTCTGCTGAAACAACAGGAAGAGTCCTTATAAGGGCGTGGGGCGGTGACGTCACGGAGGAGGCGGAGCTCAGCGGCTATAAAAGTGCTGAGGCGCCTCGGTCCGCCTCACTAACTTACAGAGTCTGATAGAAAGATGCTGCTGCAGCCTCTCTGGACGTTCCTCCTGGGACACTCGTCCCTCCTGCTCTCACCGGTGTTCCCCGTCCTCTTCTCACTCTCCGTCTACCTGTTCTGCTGCGTCCCCTTCCTGCTGCTGGACCTGCTGTCCTCCAGGTGGGCTCTGGTGCGCAGGTACAAGCTGCAGCCTCAGAGCTCTGTGAGCTGGGCCTCCATGCGGAGCTGCCTGGCTCTGACGCTCTACAACCACGTGGTCTTCATCCTCCCGCTGACCCTGATCCACTGGTACCTGAGGCCGGTCAATCTGCCTCAGGAGGCCCCGCCCCTCCCCCGCCTGGTGGCCCAGGTGCTGGTTTGCCTGCTGCTCTTCGACTTCCAGAGCTTCATCTGGCACCTGCTGCACCACAGAGTCCCCTGGCTCTACCGCAACTTCCACAAGGTGGGTACCTGAGCCGAGACTCACCTGTGAGGGATAAATATGTTAATTATTAGGAAAGTAATCACAGTCGTGAAGAACTGTAAACATGAGTAAACATGTAATGATAAATAATAAATATATATACTGTATATGAACAGAGATGTAAAGTGGTCCTCCTCCTCCTCCTCCTCCAGGTGCACCACACCTTCTCCTCCACCTCGGCCCTCACCACGGAGCACTCTGGAGCCTGGGAGACTCTCAGTCTGGGCTTCTTCGCCGCCGTGAACCCCTTCCTGCTGGGCTGCCACCCACTGACGGAGCTGGCCTTCTTCGTGCTGAACATCTGGCTCTCGGTGGAGGATCACTGTGGCTACGACCTTCCCTGCTCCACCCACCGCCTGGTGCCTCTGGGGCTGTACGGGGGGGCCCGCCACCACGACCTCCACCATCTCAAGAACAGGTGCAACTACGCCCCTTACTTCACCCACTGGGACCGGCTGGCCGGGACGCTGTACACACAAGACTGAATGACTGATGGAGAAGTTCCTGAACTGATGGAGAGTTCCTGAAATGATGGAGAGTTCCTGAACTGATGGAGAACTTTCTGAACTGATAGAGAACTTTCTGAACTGATGAAGAGTTACTGAAATGATGGAGAGTTCCTTAACTGATGGAGAACTTTCTGAACTGATGGAGAACTTTCTGAACTGATGAAGAGTTACTGAAATGATGGAGAGTTCCTTAACTGATGGAGAACTTTCTGAACTGATGGAGAACTTTCTGAACTGATAGAGAAGTTCCTGAACTGATGGAGAACTTTCTGAACTGATGGAGAGTTCCTGAACTCATTAAAGTCTCTAAAGTGATCATTATTCTGAATAATTATGTTATTTTTAAGCTGTTCAGAAACCTTCACCTCAGATTGTCTTTTACGTTAAAAGACTGTCGACTCTTAATATTCATTTTATCTCTGTATTTATTACTCTTCAGTTATTCATGTATTTATTTATTAACTTTATCAAAGACTGATCAATGATGTATTAATATGTTCATGACTGTAATCTGAGCAAGTTGGAGGAGATACAACGTTTCTCTTCAAACAATGAAGAGAAACGTTGTTTTTGTGATGAATGAGAAAAAAATGCACTAAAATCCAGAAAATAACATTTAAATGAATTTAGACTGAAGATATTGTGATATTAATTATTATTTTAACGTTGATTTATGTTAACGTGAATCTGTGCTGCACTGAGACGACGTATTAAAGGTTAAACATTTTCTTTAATTCATCAGAAAAACGTTCATATTGAACAAATCCACAAAATGTTGAAGATTATTCCGTTAACATCCATTAAAGGCAGCTAGTTTAAGAATAAGCTACAGTCGGACTCTGGAGGTGATTTATTGAAGATGGATGAGAGAAAGTGGCTGAAGTATTTGAAAGTGTTAAAGTGTTTGAATATTAAATGTCAACAGAATGTTTTTGGAGGTGAATGTGACTGAAAAGTGTATTTTTGTGAACTGGAAGTTTTATCTGAGAATAAACTTTATGAACTAAAGTTCAATAATGTTTCTCTTTTTAAACTTTTAGAACATCAGAGAAGAACAAATCAAAATGTTGTTTAATGCAGAAATATACTTTATTATAACTGATCATACAGCCTATAATATATTGATTCTAAGTGTAGTACCACATGCCAGCAGTACTTCAGTAAAAGTACTGTTACTACAGTGTAGCAATACTGATGCAAGTATAAGTTATTTAGTTAAAAGTAGAAAATCATCAAAATATACTTCAAGTACCAAAAGTAAAAGTAGAATTATTATCTATTATTAATTATGAATAATATGCATCATTTATTGTATTATTGAACATTAATGTGTTGATCACTTTAAAAGTGGAGCTCCTTTTTACTACTTTATATACTGAAGGTAGTTTAATGTATAATAATACTTCATTTATTATTGATTCATAATCTGAATCTGTAACTAAAGCTGCCAGATAAATGTAGTAAAAAGTACTATAAGTAACCCTGATATGTAGTAGAAGTGGAAAGTAGCAGGAAATGGAAATACTCAAGTAAAATACAAGTACCTCAAAGTTGTACTGAAGTACAGTACTTTTACTGTGTTATAATCAGCTTATAGTACTTTATAATTATTATGTGTTATAATGTTTAATTATATTTGTAAGCACTAAAGAATGTCTTATAATGAATTGTATTTATATGTAGTAGTAGTATCAGTAGAAGTACTGTGTGAAGTACTATCAGTGAGGAAGCAGACGGACTTCACACACGGCCCGTTTACAAGAAGTCACATGATCTCCACGCTGGGATCTGATTGGCTGCAGATATCAAACAGCTCCTCCTGTGGATTGATGGGTACTGGTTGAGGGCAGTAGATTATACATTCTTTCTCTAATAGTTAGAATCTTATCATTAAAGAAGTTCATGAAGTCACTACTACTGAGGTTTATAGGAATACACGGCTCAACAGAGCTGTGACTCTCTGTCAGCCTGGCTACAGTGCTGAAGAGAACCCTGGGCTTGTTCTTATTTAAATCTATTAATGCTGAATAATAGGCTGCTCTAGCATTACGGAGGGCCTTCTTATATATTTTAAGACTGTCTCACCAGACTAACCGCGCTTCATCCACACTGGTGGAACGCCATATCCTTTCAAGTTTACGTAATGTTTGCTTTAATTCGCGGGTTTGAGGGTTATACCATGGAGCAAACCTCCTTTCTTTTATTAGCTTCTTTTTTAGAGGAGCTATAGAGTCTAGTGTCATTCAGTGAGCATGCAGCACTATCAACAAGATGGTCAATCTGAGACGGACTAAAGCTAGCGTAGGAGTCCTCTGTTATATGGAGACAGACTAAAGTTAGAGTAGGAGTCCTCTGTTATATGGAGACAGACTAAAGTTAGAGTAGGAGTCCTCTGTTATATGGAGACAGACTAAAGTTAGAGTAGGAGTCCTCTGTTATATGGAGACAGACTAAAGTTAGAGTAGGAGTCCTCTGTTATATGGAGACAGACTAAAGTTAGAGTAGGAGTCCTCTGTTATATGGAGACAGACTAAAGTTAGAGTAGGAGTCCTCTGTTATATGGAGACAGACTAAAGTTAGAGTAGGAGTCCTCTGTTATATGGAGACAGACTAAAGTTAGAGTAGGAGTCCTCTGTTATATGGAGACAGACTAAAGTTAGAGTAGGAGTCCTCTGTTATATGGAGACAGACTAAAGTTAGAGTAGGAGTCCTCTGTTATATGGAGACAGACTAAAGTTAGAGTAGGAGTCCTCTGTTATATGGAGACAGACTAAAGTTAGAGTAGGAGTCCTCTGTTATATGGAGACAGACTAAAGCTAGAGTAGGAGTCCTCTGTTATATGGAGACAGACTAAAGCTAGAGTAGGAGTCCTCTGTTATATGGAGACATGTTAATGAATAAAACCCTGAAGAAATCGCTTCTTTAAATTTAGCTACAGCACTATCAGATAGATAAGAGAGTTCTGTTGAGAGACAATTACATTTTCTATTTTAACACCATAAACCAGAACAAGGTGGAGGGTTAAAACAGTGAGTGGGTTTATGTACACACTGACAGAAGCCATCCATCCATCCATCCATTTCCTTCCGCTTATCGGGGCCGGGTCGCGGGGGCAGCAAGCTAAGGAGGGTCCTCCAGACGTCCTTCTCCCCAGCAACACTTTCCAGCTCCTCCTGGGGAACCCTCGTTCCCAGGCCAGACGAGATATATAATCTCTCCAGCGTGTTCTGGGTCGACCCCGATAACCTCTTACTGTTGGACGTGCCTGGAAAACCTAAAGGGAGGCGTCCAGGAGGCATCTGATAGATGCCAGAGCCACCTCAGCTGGCCCCTTTCGACGCGAAGGAGCAGCGGCCCTCTGAGCTCCTCCGGATGTCTGAGCTCCTCACCCTATCTCTAAGGCTGAGCCCAGCCACCCTACGAAGGAAGCTCATTTCGGCCGCTTGTATTCGCGATCTCATTCTTTCGGTCACTACCCAAAGCTCATGACCATAGGTGAGGGTTGGAACGTAGATGGACTGGTAAATCGAGAGCTTTGCCTTTCGGCTCAGCTCCTTCTTCACCAAACGGTCCGGTACAACGCCCGCATCACTGCTGACGCTGCACCGAACCGCCTGTCCATCTCCCGCTCCATTTTACCCTCACTCGTGAATAAGATCCCGAGATACTTGAACTTTTGGGGCAGTGACTAAACCCAGAGGGTGCAATCCACCGTTTTCCGGAAGAGAACCATGGCCTCAGACTTGGAGGTACTGATCTCATCCCGACCGCTTCGGCTGTGAACCGCCCCAGTGCGTGCTGAAGGTCACGTTCTGAAGAAGCCAACAGAACCACATCATCTGCAAAAAGCAGGGATGCGATTCTGAGGTCCCCAAACCGGAAACTGGTGCAAATCCTGTCCATGAAAATCACAAACAGGATTGGTGACAACTAAGGCCAACACGCACTGGGAACAAGCTCGACTTTGTGCCGAGTATGGACACAGCTCTCACTTTGGTCATACAAGGACCGAATGGCTCGTAGTAACGAACCAGAAATACCCCATATTCCCGAACCCCCACAGGACTCCCCGAGGGACACGGTCGAAGGCCTTCTCCAAGTCCACAAAACACATGTAGACTGGATGAGCAAACTCCCATGCACCCTCCAATAGACCTGCAAGGGTAAAGAGTTGGTCCGCTGACAGAAGCCACTAGAATCTAATAATGAACTAAACGCAGTACTAAGGCTATCATTATGCACATCCACATGAATATTAAAATCACCTACAATAATAACTTTATCTGTCTTAAGGACTAAACTAGATAAGAACTCTGATAATTCAGATATGAATTCAGAATACACACCTGGTGCACGATACACTATAACAAAGAGAACTGACTGTAATGCTTTCCAGGTCGGGTTTGAAAGACTAAGAACAAGGCTTTCAAATGAGTTGTGATGTATTGTTATTATAAATCATATCTTGTAAAAATGCTTTTTCAACAATATTTCATACCATATGTATTTTGTTTTTATATTCGTTATAATATTGTGATTTTTAAAAAATATTATATAGGTGGAGGCTTCAAATAAGCCCAGTGGGCTTTCTGCCTCTTCCTGCACTGTAATATCATTTATCAATGTTATGTTTTTATATTTTTCAATTGTGCAAATAAACTAAAACTAAAACAAGCGTTCAGTCATGTTTCATCATCAAGAGTTTCTTTAAATTCTGTTGAAATGTGTGAAACATTTAGAAGGAAACCTGGTTATGATTCAAAGACACACACACACACACACACACACACACACACACACACACACACACACACACACACACACACACACACACAGTGACTCACATGAGAGGTATTTCCTCCCAGCAGCCTTTGCTGTAACTCAACATGACTCATCATGAATCAGATTCAGAGAGAAGCTAAAAGTGGAAAATACAGAAGAGGAACCTTCATCAGTGGGACAAGGTCAAAGGTCAAAGGTCAAAGGTCAAAGGTCAAACATGGAGACGTGAACCTGGAGATGGAAGAGACGATAAACAGGATCAGACCCTGCATAGAAAGGATCAGATCCTGGACCTGCAGATCAGATCCTGGACCTGAGAGACAGGATCAGACCCTGGACCTGCAGAGAAAGGATCAGATCCTGGACCTGCAGAGACAGGATCAGACCCTGGAGACAGGATCAGACCCTGGACCTGAAGAGAAAGGATCAGACCCTGGACCTGAAGAGAAAGGATCAGATCCTGGACCTGCAGAGACAGGATCAGACCCTGGACCTGCAGAGAAAGGATCAGACCCTGGACCT
Organism: Anoplopoma fimbria; assembly: GCF_027596085.1. Taxonomy (NCBI): domain Eukaryota; kingdom Metazoa; phylum Chordata; class Actinopteri; order Perciformes; family Anoplopomatidae; genus Anoplopoma; species Anoplopoma fimbria. Next base: position 19,012,905 of record NC_072453.1, read on the forward strand.
GCAGAGACAGGATCAGATCCTGGACCTGCAGAGACAGGATCAGATCCTGGACCTGCAGAGAAAGGATCAGATCCTGGACCTGCAGAGACAGGATCAGATCCTGGACCTGAAAGGATCAGACCCTGGACCTGAGGATCCTGGACCTGCAGAGATCAGACCCTGGACCTGCAGAGAAAGGATCAGACCCTGGACCTGATCCTGGACCTGAGAAAGGATCAGATCCCTGGACCTGAAGAGATCAGGATCAGATCCTGGACCTGAAGAGACAGGATCAGATCCTGGACCTGCAGAGAAAGGATCAGATCCTGGACCTGAAGAGAAAGGATCAGACCCTGGACCTGAAGAGAAAGGATCAGATCCTGGACCTGAAGAGAAAGGATCAGACCCTGGACCTGAAGAGACAGGATCAGATCCTGGACCTGAAGAGAAAGGATCAGATCCTGGACCTGCAGAGACAGGATCAGATCCTGAAGAGACAGGATCAGATGGACCTGAGACAGGATCAGATCCTGGACCTGCAGAGAAAGGATCAGATCAGATCCTGGACCTGCAGAGAAAGGATCAGATCCTGGACCTGAAGAGACAGGATCAGATCCTGGACCTGGAGAAAGGATCAGATCCTGGACCTGCATAAACATGTCCTTTCCACTCTCTGTATCTGAACCCTCTCCCAGACTTTCTGACGTGGGTCACATGTTGAGACACGGAGACGAAGGTGATGATGATGATTTGTGGTATGAAGGTTTAAACTCTTTTGAAAGCAGGAGATTAGGAATGTTTACAAAAGACTTTAAGAAGAGAAAACTGAAATAATGAAGAGAAGAAAGTGAAGGAAAAAATCTATATATATATTTAATAAATTGAGTTTCATGTTTCTGCTTTAAGTTTATTAAAAACAATCAATAAATATGATCAGAGTTTATTAAAAACAATCAATAAAGATGATCAGTAAGAAGAACAATAGATCTCCTGGAAGATCTTAAACTAAATATTCAGCCTGGAAAATAAAAGGTTCCTTTGATGAAGCACAACCTAAGTTTTTCATGCAGCCAAAATAAATGTACATAAATTATAACCATTGTGTCCTCTGGGAATCAAACCACCGGTCTCTGGGAATCAAACCACCGGTCTCTGGGAATCAAACCACCGGTCTCTGGGGTTATAGTTCAAGTTCTGATCGGGATCTTTGTCTTTTCTTTAACTTATATTTCATATAAAGTTCTACGATGTAGTTTACCTTTTGTTTACTTCATATATCAACAGAGTATCAGAAACATTTTGGTCCTAAATATCTAAAATATATAACTATGTAATATAAGTAATTCTACATGAAGTACTACAGTAAAGTACTACAGTAGAGGTATAAAGTAACATAAGATAAAGGTACTACATGAAGTACTACAGTAGAGGTGAGGCGTCCTGAAGGAACATTCTGTTCCTGACTGATGAACAAACAGTTACACAATAATGTTCCAGCAGTCAAACTGTACTACACTAAGTACTACAGGAAAGGTACTTCAGTTAAGTACTGCAGTTAAGGTATAAAGTAACATTAGATAGAAGTACTACAGTAGAGTACTGCAGTAAAGGTATACAGTAACATAAGATAGAAGTACTACAGTAAAGTACTACAGTAAAGGTATACAGTAACATAAGATAGAAGTACTACAGTAAAGTACTGCAGTAAAGGTATACAGTAACATTAAATATAAGACTAGAAGTACTAGTAAAGGTATACAGTAACATAAGTACTGCAGTAAAGGTATACAGTAACATAAGATAGAAGTACTACAGTAGAGTACTACAGTAAAGGTATACAGTAACATAAGATAGAAGTACTACAGTAGAGTACTGCAGTAAAGGTATACTACAGTAAAAGGTATACAGTAACATAAGATAGAAGTACTACAGTAGAGTACTACAGTGGAGGTAGTAGAAGTACTCCAGACTTTGAAACTGAATTTGGTTCTTCTAAACATTTTTATTATTTGTTCAAACAGCCAATCAGAGACGTCCACTGAGGAGCTCATCGCCTAATCAACACGCTGCTGTTGAGTTCTAAATGACCTTCCCTAGCTCCTTGTTTACTTCTCTCCTTGCCACCTTTACATCATTCTGTCCCCCTAAACCTTAAATACAAACCTTTAAAGACCCTGTAAGACTGTTACGGATTTAAAGTTCTAACTGGAGCCACAAACCACCATTTATTTAGCAGGAAGTTATCTGGAGGTTATAGCTGATCATGGTTCCACGGTTCCATGGTTCCATGGTTCTACACAAAGAAGGAAAGAAAGAGATTACAACATCTTGCTCAAATCATAATCTTATAAACAAATTAGATCAAAGATGATCCGTTAATCATCTGAAATACATCATAATCCCAATAATAGAAATAAATTGCTACTTACATTGAAAGTAATTCAAAAGACACATCAGTGAAGGTGGAGGTGTTTGGAGACGAGATGAGGAAGTCCTCACCGAGGTCTCTGTAAGGGTGGAGGTTCCACCATCACTGTAGAGAACCACCACGCACTGCCTCTGGTGGAGAGGAAGGCCAACAGCAGCACGATGGTGACTGAGCAAAGTATTGTAGTATTTATATATACTGAACACATGAAATACACACTACAGAATGATGATCATAATCACCGTGGCAACAGCAGAGCGTGTTCATGCTGCCATAGATTTCATTAATTTCACTACATTTTGTCTTTATTTGTAGTTCTTTTTCGTGTTTCTCACTAGCGTCACATGACTGAATACTTTGATGGAAGCTAAGCTAACCCAGCTGGGACCGGAGGCTACTACATTACCCAGCATGCTCCTGGCTGTCTGATGTTCTGATGCAGTACTCCACAGAGACCTGGATCCATCGTGGTCCAGGATCAAGCTGCTGTTGACGGGTGGAGCTGGACTCTGTGTTTACATCATGATGTTTGGTTTTGATGATGCACAATGTTTTTTCTGATGTTGAATTCTTAATTTTCAGATGTCGGCCATGTTATCTGATCAGAGAATGTTGTTGCTGCTGTTTACATTCATTATGACGCTAATTACAAAAATGCACAACAGGAATGTTCTTTATCCTCTATTCTCTGTGAATCAGTGGGGAAAGTCCAGTGTTTGAGTTCTCCCAGTGTGTGTTCTCCCAGTGTGTGTTCTCCCAGTGTGTGTGTGTGTGTGTGTGTGTGTGTGTGTGTGTGTGTGTGTGTGTGTGTGTGTGTGTGTGTGTGTGTGTGTGTGTGTGTGTGTGGTCTTATGAAGTGATGATGTAACTGTAAGATTCCTTTGTTTCACTTCCCGTAGTGTCGGAATGACCCACTGACAGATTTTCTGGGAAACTCCTGAACGACATCATCACACGTTTGGAAAATAAGAATCTGCTGATGTCCTACATAACATCATATATTCATATATGTGTATATATATATATACTTCTGTACTTCTATACTTCTATATATTTATGACTTACTGTCTCTTACTGAGTCTGAACATTAAAGAGAAAAGCTGTTTGACGTTTCACATGTTCACCGGCGCCACCTGCAGGTCACCATGTGTCACAACAGCAGAGATGCAGAGAGAAGAGCACCGACACACGTCGTCCTGCAGGGGGAGCCACAGGATTACACACAGGTTTGATGCCTGGAAATCAGATTCAGAGCTGAACTCATCTGCCTTCAATTACCAAACTCTGAACACATCAACATTAAGGTCTAAAAACCAAACACACACTGGAGATCAATCAAAGTCAATCAAAGTCTCTAGAACGTTCAAACCTGTTATTGATAAGGTTCCCCCAGAACTGTCTCTGAACTGTTTACATCCTCAAAGTACTGAAGGTAAAAACAAAGTGAAATAAGAGAATTTACTGTAAAAATGTACAACTAATAAAAAAACTATCAAAAAAATGTCATGTATTTACTGATCTAAAAAACTATAAAACCACATTAATTCTGCCGTAGCGTCTGATTCTGTGCTGGGTCAGAAGAATACATCAACTCTCTTCATCCTCATCTTCCCACTGTCCAACTTTCACAGCTACAATTTCTCTTCATATTTGCAAAATATATCCCAATATGTCCATGTACAGAACCATCAATCCCATGCCCTCCATTTGTCCCACAAGGTTCCATCCTGGGCCCACTGATATTTTCTTTATATTTCAATGATCTTCCATCAGCATGTCCTGACACCAATATCCAAATGTATGCAGATGACACTGTCATTTACTTACATGGTAGCAAAATGACACAAGTTACAAATGAGCTCACTAGCTCCAAGGTTCATGTAACAGCAATAAATCATGGTTCATGTAACAGCAATAAATCATGGTTCATGTAACAGCAATAAATCATGGTTCATGTAACAGCAATAAATCAATGCTGTCTACAACTCAATGTGTCCAAAACAGTATGTATGTTTTTTACCAAAACAAACACTGATAGTGTAGAGCAGGATGTTCATGTATCTGGGGAAAGACTACCGGTCATAACACTCACAAGTGTTCAGTTGGGAAAACATGATTAAATATGTGAATGTCTGTCTCATGTACATGTATATGTACATGTATATGTACATATACATGTACATATACATGTACATATATGTGTTCGGACCTCTCCTCTGCTCAAACAGTTTGTAACCACCAGATCAGCTGCATATCGGCTCACAAGAGGAGATTAAATGATTTCATTATTCAGTCAGTCTGTCTGTCTGCTGTCACCTGTCTGTCTGTCTGTCTGTCTGCTGTCACCTGTCTGTCTGTCTGTCTGTCTGTCTGTCTGTCTGTCTGTCTGTCTGTCTGTCTGTCTGTCTGTCTGCTGTCACCTGTCTGTCTGTCTGTCTGTCTTACCTGTCTGTCTGTCTGTCTGTCTGTCTGTCTGTCTGTCTGTCTGTCTGTCTGTCTGTCTGTCTGTCTGTCTATCTGTCTGTCTGTCTGTCTGTCTGTCTGTCTGTCTGTCTGTCTGTCTGTCTGTCTGTCTGTCTGTCTGTCTGTCTGTCTGCTGTCACCTGTCTGTCTGTCTGTCTGTCTGCTATTACCTGTCTGTCTGTCTGTCTGTCTGTCTGTCTGTCTGTCTGTCTGTCTGTCTGCTGTCACCTGTCTGTCTGTCTGTCTGTCTGTCTGCTATTACCTGTCTGTCTGTCTGTCTGTCTGTCTGTCTGTCTGTCTGTCTGTCTGTCTGTCTGTCTGTCTGTCTGTCTGTCTGTCTGTCTGCTATTACCTGTCTGTCTGTCTGTCTGTCTGTCTGTCTGTCTGTCTGTCTGTCTGTCTGTCTGTCTGTCTGTCTGTCTGTGTCTGTCTGTCTGTCTGTCTGTCTGTCTGTCTGTCTGTCTGTCTGTATGTATGTATGTATGTCTGTCTGCTATTACCTGTCTGTCTGTCTGTCTGTCTGTCTGTCTGTCTGTCTGTCTGTCTGTCTGTCTGCTGTCACCTGTCTGTCTGTCTGTCTGTCTGTATGTATGTATGTCTGTCTGTCTGTCTGTCTGTCTGTCTGTCTGTCTGTCTGTCTGTCTGTCTGTCTGTCTGTCTGTCTGTCTGTCATCAGCTGGCCCTCATGTTTTATTAATGTGTTCCTACCGAATAAACCAATGCAATAAATAAACAACTCTCTCCATCTTACCAGCTGCAACGGTAATGTGATGAACACATAAATGCATTAATAGTTGTTAATAGTAATATTGTTTATTTATTCTGGGTCATAAGTACTTTTACTTGAAACAGCGTATTTTACACTGAAGTATTAGTACTTTCACTGCAGTAACAGATGTGAGTACTTCTTCTACCATCTCCTGTTGCCATAAAAAGAAACAGAAAAGGCAGAACACACACACACACACACACACACACACACACACACACACACACACACACACACACACACACACACACACACACACACACACACACACACACACACATTCCTGAGCTGGTTGTGAGCGGCGGCTCTCTGTGTGTTGATGTTGGTCGGCCAATCAGAAACAGTTTCAGACGTCCCTGTAAGGAGTCCAGCTGTTTTCCCATTTTCGGTCAAAGTCCAGGCAGAGTGTGTGTGTGTGTGTGTGTGTGTGTGTGTGTGTGTGTGTGTGTGTGTGTGTGTGTGTGTGTGTGTGTGTGTGTGTGTGTGTGTGTGTGTGTGTGTGTGTGTGTGTGTGTGTATTAACGGTCCAACATGACCATAAAACATAAGAAATACAACAACAATAATAATATATTCATAGATATAATAGATTATGTATAAAATCCTTCCTTCCTTCATAACAGATAAAAACAGAATAACTCCACAGTGTCACATGACAGGAGAGTCCTGTTGGGTTCAGTTCCCGGGCTAGACGGCCTTCTGTGTGGAGTTTAATGTTCTCCCAATGTCAGCGTGGGTTCTCTCCGGGTTCTCCGGCTTCCTCCCACAGTCCACAGACATGCAGCTAGTCTCTAAATATCCTGTCTGTGTGGATGTGAGTGTGAATGGTTGTCTGTCTCTATGTGTCAGTCCTGTGGTAGTCTGGTTACCTGTCCAGGTGAACCTTCAACCAATGACAGCTGAGATCAGCTCCACATCCAAAGCGACTTACAATCAGTAGCTCAAAGCTTGTATTTCATATCATTACATATCATTCACCCATTCACACACTGGTGACAGGGCTACCATGCAAGGTGCCACCTGCCCATCAGATCTGTGATTAGTTCAGCTGATGTTCCAGCAGTACTAACTCTAGACTACTGTGAAGTCTGAAGAAGAGCTTTTATTGTGACACTCTTGTGAAACAGGAAGCTGTTCCTGTTTAAATCTCATCTTCTTCTCTTCTGAGGATCTTTGTCTCTTTGAACAGCATTTAGTTAGAACATCTACTAAACTAAAGAACGTCTGTTCGTGAAGACTCTTCTACATTCAGACACTAACTTTAGAGATGTCAGAACGATAAACGATGTCTGAGTTCATATTCAGATATTAAAGCATGCTGAGTGTAAATAAAGAGCATAAATCAGTGAGAGAGGAATGAAGCCTGTACATCTAAACAAGGACATAGTGAAGGAGGAGAACCACCAGGAGACCACACCCACCACGTTTCCTCTCCTTACATGAAACCAGGAGGAGGAGGAGGAGGAGGAGGAGGCTCCTCTTATTTACTGAGCGGCTTCCTTTTAGGCGTTCCCGTGCCGACAGACGTCTGGCTGTCTGTTGGTGTTTTATGTTTTATGTTTTATGTCCTTCAGTAAACTGGGTGGTGTCTCTGCTGCAGGAAGTTTCCTTTTCCTCGTAGTAAAGATTCCTTTTAAGGAGAGATCGTGTGGAGATCTCCATCCTAACGCATTCCTCCGTCAGCCTGCTGTCCTTAAACACTACAATACCCATGAGCCTCAGTAACGGCTGGAGGAGAAGAGAAGAGTTCTTCAAAGTCAAATCTGATTCTTCAGCTGAAGCTCTGTGATTGGATGTCTGTCAGTGAAATGCATTCTGGGAGGAGTAGTTCACTTCTCTCTGACTGCTGGTTTGGTTCCCATCAGGTCCAGGTCCTGGTTTACTGTCTGGTGTCGACCAATCAGGTTAGAGCAGGTTGTGGCTGAAGGCAGGTAAACCGTGTGATCTCATTGGCTGAACGTAATTTGGGAACAAACTACAGTCTGATGATGATCTGACTTTCTATTGGTTTAAAATACAAATCTGGCT